>NW_016828707.1:213163-255964 GCF_001698545.2 Rhinopithecus bieti | reverse complement strand
AAAAAAAAAAAATGGGAATAACGTCCAGTTCTTACACTCAAAATGTGTGTTCTCGAATCAAGCAATGCCCAATTACTCTTAACAGGTTGAAGTATCTCAGTATATACACTGCCTGCTTTGTTTTTGATCTGCACTCCTCTGGTCTCTTTTTTTTTTTTTTAATTGCCTTGTTCTCTACTTGACATTATAATTCCTTGGTCCAAAATCTCTATTCCTATTTTTATCATCATTTCGTTTTCTACATTTACAGTGTAAGCCACCTAAAGTCATTTGGTGAACTGGCCGAGATATACTGAAGTAAGTGATTCTATTTTTAAAATGGTTGGAAGTCCCCAGTGTTGTTGGCCAGGAAGTCGTGGCGCCCAGTTCCTCCCACTTCCTCCCCTTCTCCTCCAGGTTCAGGACAGTAGAGCAGACCCACAGGGATCCTGCAGCAGATGGGAGAGCACGGCTTTATTAGTATACTGGCAAAACTTTCATGCCTCATTGCACTGTTCTGCCAAAAGCAGGTTTGAAAAACATGGCTTAGGCTCAAGGCCAAAATGGAAACTTCTTCCTCCAGCCTAAATCTAGTTGCAGGGATCCAGGGAACCAGATGTAGCTATAGAGATAGGAAAAGCCATGGCAAGTGGCCACTGAATGTACTCATCCAAACAGATTTCACCAAGCATCACATCAGTGGGGAAGCCTTACAGACCCCAGGTCATGGGTCCCCATTCCACAGGTTTACATTAATCTGCGACTAAGGTTCAGGTATCAGCGATTGGAACGCTCCCTGGATGGTTCCACGGTGTAGCCAGGGTTGAAACCACTAAGCCACTGAGCCCCTCAGCAGGCAGGTGGTACATCCTGGAGTGGCGGAGGAAGTAGAGGCCAGGACTCTCAGAACCCTGTAAATGAAGAAATAGCTGGCAAGAAAATGCACCAAAAAATGGATTTTTGAAGCAGTTGCCCCACCCAATAGTAAAACATGGCTCAGCAATGGAAAGTCAGGTTCTGATCAGTTGAATGGGTCTCTCTTCCTTTGTTTTGCGAGATGTGAGTGAATGGGAAGGAGAGAGATCAATTATGTTCTTAGCAGTATTCTGGAGTGAGGAGGGGCATGGGATCTCTCCTGTGCCGAAAGTCAGTGTTGCTCACAGAGAGACCTGTGTCCTTGTCCCTGCTTCTGTTTCTGGGGATGTAGTGAGCATCCTGCAGCTCCATTTGCCCTGGGAGACCTCAGCACTGCAGGTTGCCATGGGGCCTGACAGGTTCGTGCAGAACTGCCACAGTATAGGCACAACTGTGGAAGCTTCCAGCTCAGCGTCTTGATTCAGGAAATGTTTCTTTTGATATCCATACTCGGATCAGTGATTGAGGGATGAGTTGCACTCCCCAATTTATTGTATCCCACTCCTAAAGAATGGAGAAGAGCAGAAAAAGGAAACAAAGTGCTCCGGTTCAGGACATGTGTTAGTCCATTCTCATACTGCTATAAGGAGCTACCTGAGATTGGGTCATTTATAAAGGAAAGAAGTTTAATTGACTCACAGTTACACATGGCTGGGGAGGCATCAGGAAACTTACAATCATGGCAGAAGGTGACAGGGGAGCAAGGCACATCTTGCATGGTGGCAGTAGGAGAGAAAACCAAACACTTTTAAACCATCAGATCTCCTGAGAACTCACTCACTGTCTCGAGAACAGAATGGAGTAAACTGGTCCCATGATCAAATCACCTCCCACCAGCTCCCTCTGTCGAAACGTGGGGATTACAATTTGGGATGATATTTGGGTGGGGTCACAGAGCTAAACCATGTCATTCTGGCCCTGGGCCCTCCCGAATCTTACGTTTTTCTCACATTTCAAAACACAATCATGCCTTCCCCACAGTCCCCCAAAGTCTTAACTCATTCCAGCATTAACCCAAAAGTCCGAGTTCAAATTCTTGTCTGAGACAAGGCAAGTTCCTTCTGTCTATGAGCCTGTAAAATCAAAAGCAAGTTAGTTACTTCCAACATAAAATGGGGATATAGGCATTGGGTAGATGCTCCCATTCCAAATAGAGAAAATGGCTAAAACAAAGGGGCAATAGGCCCCATGCAAGTCTGAAACCCAGCAGGGCAACCATTAAATCTTAAAGCTCCAACATAGTCTCCTTTGACTCTGTGTCTCACATCCAAGGCATGCTGTCGCAAAGGTTGGGCTCCCAAGGCTTTGGGCAGCTCTGCCCCTGTGGCTTTGCAGGGTACAGTCCCCATGTGACCCCACCCAAATATGATGGCTGCTTTCACAGGCTGGTGTTGAGTACCTGCAGCTTTTCCAGGTGCATGGTGCAGGCTGTCAGTGGATCTATCATTCTGGGGTCTGGAGGAAAGTGGCCCTTTCTCACAGCTCTGCTAGGCAGTGCCCCAGTGGGGACTCTGAGAGAGGGTCCCAACCCCATGTTTCTTCTCTGCATTGATTGCCCTAGTCGAGGTTCTCCATGAGGGCTCCACCTCTGTAGCAGACTTCTTTCTGGACACCCAGGCATTTCCATACATCCTCTGAAATCTAGAGACAGGTTCCCAAACCTCAACTCTTATCTTCTGCACACCCAAAGGCCCAATGCCACATATAAGCTGCCAAAGCTTGGGGCTGGCACCCTCTAAAGCTGCATGGCAGCCCCAGGTGTCATTGGTTCCATCTCCTCGTGTCTGTAATTTCAGGAGTCCCCTCTGGGAACTTTGGGTAAAATGTAACTATTGATATGCATCTTGGAAGTGGATGACTGGGCATGGTGTCACGTAAAAATCGTGGGTGTCAACAGAAATAGCTTATTTATTAATATTAACCTCAGCATAGAACACCTCCTGTGGGCCACAATACCTTGGTTTGGGAAGCAAATTCACAGTGTGGAATTGTGGAAAGGGCTTGGATGTTGCCAAATGGGACACCTGAAATGAAATCCCAGCTCTTCAACTTGGAAGTTGTGTGATCTTGGGCAAGTTAGCCAACCTCTCTGGCTTCAATTTCACTCTTCTCTAAAAAGATGAAGGTATTTCTTGTTGCTGTAACGAGTAAATAAAATAATGTGTAAATAGTGCAGCCTACTTAGGACATGAGTGCTGAACAAAAGATCACCCCCCATCTCATCTTTCTCAAATGCACCTTTTTAGATTTTCTTTTGATGATTTTCCCCTGGAGGAATTAAATTACTGAAATTTTTGTTTCTGACATTCATTCATTCATCTTCTCATTCATTCATTTAATAAACAATTTGTATATTCTATTCCCCCTCCCTCAAACGCAGCTCTTTCCCCTCCACACCTACTGTAGCTGTGTCTCCTTTACATGTCTCTTTTTTCAAAAAGCAACCGACAACCCATTTCCTGGCCCCACCTCTCCCACATTCTTCTAGCACATGCTCCTGTCTCCCTTGTAGTGCTGAGCACTGTTGTGACAGTACAGGGGTTGGGCCCTGCTTTTGATTAGTGCCTGTTTCTCGTGGTGAGTTCCATGAGGACAACAAGAAGTTCCTTTTGCTCTGTTATTTCTTCAGTGCCTACCATACTGCCTGGCACACAGCACTCAATCATTATTCACTGCAGCCTAGAAGTTCTCATTCCTAATTTTGTTGTCATTCCTAATTTTTCTGTTCCAACCCAGATCCCTCAGATCATTCCTTTGCTTCCATGTGCTCACCTTCCCCAGCCTCATTATGCATCACCTCCAAGAGCGATCACTTAAACCTACTTCAGGGGGCCACCCTTGCACTCCTGCAGAGATGCAAGTGCCTGGGAATTCACACACCCCTCCCAGGTGGCCCCATAGCTAGTGACTGGTGGGCCCAGAACTGTGAGAGCCCAGCTGTCTTGCATTGAGGTGCAAAGTCATAACGCATTCTCCATAACACAAAGTCATAACGCATTCTCCAGAGAACCTGGTTTGATCAGGCTGAAGCTGGGTCTTGCTGACACCACACTGTAGCTTCTTTTCCCTGCTGGTCTCCAGGAAGCACTCCTTAATAAATCACTTGCAGATGAAGCCTCATCTCAAGGTCTGCATCTGGAAGAACCCAACTAAGAAAGTTGCATATTTGAAAGAGCAGAATCATGGACAGAAGTGTATTAATAGATATCTTGAGTTGGCTGGAGTCCTACAAGTTAACTAGAGATCTCCATAATTCATTTATTGAACATGTGTTCTGTGCTGGGACTGTGCTGGGCTGCAGATGGGGAAACTGAGGCTCAGATAAGGGAAGTGGTTTGTCTAGGGTCGCAGAACACATGAGTGGTAGTGACAAGACAACAGTGTCCTGAGGTTTTTTGTTTGTTTTTGGGTTTTTTTTTTTTTTTAAGATGGAGTCTCACTGTGTTGCCCAGGCTGGAGTGCAGTGGCGCGATCTCGGCTCACTGCAACCTCTGCCTCCTGGGTTCAAGTGATTCTTCTACCTCAGCCTCCCGAGTAGCTGGGACTATAGGTGCCTGCCACCACGCCAGGCTAATTTTTGTGTTTTTAGTAGAGATGGGGTTTCACCTTATTGGCTAGGCTGGTTTCGAACTCATGACCTTGTGATCTGCCCGCCTCAGCCTTCCAAAGTGCTGGGATTACAGGTGTGAGCCACTGCTCCTGGCGTGTCCTGGGTTTTAAGCAAAATACAGTATCAGTTCTGGTTCTTCGTCCTCCTTTATGGACCACTCATAGGGAGGGGCTCTCAGGGCTCCTGCCTCTTTGCCTCTTGATGGCTAATTTTTCTATCAACTTGAGTGGTCTACAGTTTGCTGCAATAGCTGGCAAAATCATTTCTGGGTGTGTCTGTGAGGGTGTTTCCAGAGCAGATTAGCGTTTGAATCAGTAGACTAAGTAAACAAGATTATTCTCCCCAGTGTGGGAAGTCATCATCCAACCCCTGGAGGGCCCGAATGGAACAAAGAGCAGGTGGAAGAGCACATTTTCCCTCTCTTCTAGAGCAGGGACATCCACCTTCTTCTGTCCTTGGACTCTCAGAGCTCCAGGTCCTCAGACCTTGGGACTGGGACCTGTATCATTGCCTCTCCTGGTCCTCAGGCCTTTGGACACCACTGGGACTTATGTCGCTGCCTCTCCTTTGCCTTCAGACTGAATCACAACACTGGCTTTTCTGGTGTCCAGCTTGCAGATGACAACAGTAGGACTATGGATGCAGTACAATCTCCTTCATCCTGTGAGCCAATGTCTATAATAAATCTCTTGGATCTGTAAATCTCTTATTGTTTCTGGTTCTCTGAAGGAGCCTAACTAATACACCTCCCCTCCCTCATTCTCTCCAAAGACATGGCAAGGTTCAGGGCACACAGAGACAGGGAGGAGGGGTTGCTCCAGTTATCACTGACAGCACTGTGGGTGTGTGGAGCCTGAGGGCCTCCCTGGCTGGCTTCTCTCGGTCTCCCCAGTCTCTGGCTGTGGCAGATATGGTTTTCCATCTCTGTTGAGCTGTAATTTCAGAGATTTGGGGCTGCAGAGGTAGAGGTGACAGAGGAGTGAGTGAGGTGGCAGCAGTGACAGTTCTAGACCAGGCGTGTGTGTGTGTGTGTGTGTGTGTGTGTGTGTGTGTGTGCATTTAGTGTTGTTTGAACTGTGTAAGCCTGGGATTGGGCAGTGCCCATGTTCTATACTCTGGGCCTTGGGGAGATATCCGTTCTTGCCTTGGAGGAATTCTCTTTTGCTAATTCTCATCTCCCTTCCTCCTTCCATCTGGTTACTGGGACAAAAAGTTAGGGCAGGATCCTGGGCCAAAGGAATGGAAGAGGCTTTAATTAGCCCACTTGGGCTGCCTCTACCAAGGTCAAAAGGAATATTCTGCGCACCAGGTGCCCTAGCCCAGTCCAGTCAATGTGGGGCCAATACTTTCCAGTTGGAGGTTGAACCAAAAAGCTTTATAGTACTACACCAACAGATT
Source organism: Rhinopithecus bieti (assembly GCF_001698545.2). Taxonomy (NCBI): domain Eukaryota; kingdom Metazoa; phylum Chordata; class Mammalia; order Primates; family Cercopithecidae; genus Rhinopithecus; species Rhinopithecus bieti. Next base: position 250,062 of record NW_016828707.1, on the reverse strand, counting down.
TGGTTTAGAGTGTCCCCTTTGCTATTTCCTTCTCAAGCCTGTGACAGTGATAGAGAAGTAGTTATGGGTCACAGTCAATTATCTTCCTATGTCATCATACCCAGCAAAAAAGCAAAAACCACAAATAACCCTTGGAAGCTAATGAAAGTGATGACTTTCTTCTCTTAGGGTAATTAATCAGAATCTTCCTTTTCACTCCTGATTCCCCTCCACAGTAGGATAGTCCTAGGAGAGGCAGTGGCTTCCATGGGAGGGTATTTGCAGGAATATCCCACTAAATATTCAACTTTAAATATCCTCCACTGTTTCCCACTGCTCTGGAGAGCCCCCGTACCCCTCAGGAACAATAACGTGGTCAAGAGTTTATGACGGTTGTTGCTTGGAGAGATCACAGCAATTCCCCAGTCTTGAGCTAATGACAGAGGCGTGACTTCTCCCAACAACAGTCAATTACCTCTCAGTAGTGGTGGTTGGTGGCTGGCGACAGAGTGCCTGGCAGATGGATAGGCTGGTGAATGGAGGCCTCAGTAATTGAAATGACGAATGGTGAGTCATGCACACACAAGCAGAGTGGGAGTAGCTGCGGAGGGGCATATGAAAAGGCCCATATGCAAAACATTTCCATAAACCCAGATCTGTTTCTGCTGAAGTGAGGCAGCATCTGCCAGAACCATTCTGCACCCACGAAGACAAAGACACATCCAAGAAGGAGCCTGCCCCTGGGTCTGGGAGAGAACAAGCTCAAGGGCTGGGGTTTGGGTCTGGAGCGCCTCCATCTTCTCTCCTACTTATACCAATCATTATTTTCTCTTTAACTCCTTCTGTATCATTCTTCCCACCCAAAGTGCCATTCCAGACCAACCCGTTCTTGACCCAATTGTTTCTGAACTGCTTTAGATGCTTCTGGACTTTGTTAGTCTTAGTGAGGTCAGCAAATTATGGCTCATGGGGCAAATCTGGAGTGCCATACATTTTAGTAAGTGGAGTCCTGTTGGAACACAGTCACATGCCTTCATTTATGTATCCTGTGTGGCTGCTTCTATGCTGCCATGGCAGTGCAGAACAGCTGGGACAGAGACAGGATGACCCAAGAGCCTGAACCAATTCCTTCTGAACTGTATTCCTCTGGATCCACCCTAGCCCTGTGATATGGTGGCTGTGTCCCCACCCAAATCTCATCTTGAATTGTAGCTCCCATAGTCCCCATACATCATGAGAGGGACTCAGTGGGAGGTAATTTAATCATGGAGGTGAGTTTTCCTATGCTGTTCTCATGATAGTGAATAAGTTTCATGAGATCTGGTGGGTTCATGGTTTTATAAAAGGCAGTTCCCTTGCACATGCTCTCTTGCCTGCCACCATGTAAGACGTGACTTTGCTCTTCCTTCACCTTCTGCAATGATTGTGAGGTCTCTCCAGCCATGTGGAACTGTGAGTCCATTAAACTTCTTTTTCTTTGTAAATTACCCAGTCTCAGGTATTTCTTCATAGCAGTATGAAAATGGACTAATACACCCTGGGACATTTGTCCCAGCCCAGGAGAGTGGCAGAGACCAGAGAGGAAAATACTATTTTCTCAAAATGCAGTCTCACATGCAGTCTCAGAGAAGAAGAAGGGTCCCTCATTGGGAAAGAGGACTGTGATCACTTTTTGCTGCCTGCTCTGGGAGTTCCACGACGGAGTTGCATGACCTGTGTCATATGTTTGTTTTTTCTCTTCTGGACATTTCATTTTGTTACTTTTCTTTTGCTTGTCCTCTGCTTTTAAAATCCCCACTTCCCTCTCTATACATTTATTCACAAAGGAAGTGTTTTCTGGGTTGATGTTATGGTACAGGCATGGCTGTATCTATCAGTCAGGATGGGCTAAGCTATGCTACAGTAAAAAACAATCCCCAGTTTTCAATGGCTTAAAAGAACAGAGGTCTCTTTCTTGTTGGATATACTACTACAGTATGTCCAGCCTGGCCTGGGAGAAGGCCCTGCTCACCAGGTGATTCAGGAATGTAGGTTGATGGTACCTCTTGAGCCCTGACCATGTGAGGGCCTGAGGAAAAGGGAACTCAGCCCAGAAGTGGCCCACACCCATTTATTTTCCCCATTAGTTGGTTTACATGGCTTCCTCCAGCCACAGGGAGTCAGAAAATAAATTTATACCCCTTGCCTAGAAAGGAGCGCCAGATATTGCTGAGTAGAATGATTGATCATCAAACACTGGTGCTATGGAAGTAAATAAGAACAAACCATGGTCTGGGCTCTGGAGGAGAACCGAGTCTCGTACATGATTTATTGAGTTCTTACGATATGTACAACACTTTGTAGTTGTTACGGGATTTGATCTTCACATTAGTCATGAGAAGTTTTCTAACTTCAATTTCAGGGCAGAAAACTTAGTGCTGGCAAAACTAAATGACTTTATTAATATCACTCAGCTGGTAGGACTTGAAGGCAAATTCTGGTTTCAAAATATGAGCTCTGTGTGGTGCCCCAAGGATTCATGTCTCCTTACTTGAACGTTGGATTTCCACCCATGACATCCTGAATGCTGCTGATTGACGCGGTAGTCTCGGGGTCTCTTAGATATTCTGGGTAGGGGAGAATTCAGTGATCACCCCATGGTGGGAAGGGAAAAGATCAGAGATTAATTTGGGTAAATCCATTCTGGCTTGATTCACCCAAATCAAGCCCATCTGGTAAATATGATTGTTTTGTCTTGTGTCAGATAAATGATCACGATGCCTCACAAGCGATCTTCATAAAACTTCATTCTTTATAAACCCTTTCCCTGCTCAGTGGGCTTCATCAGTGATTCCTCATTGCCTTCAGGAAGAAGTCTAGTTTTCTTTGATTTTCAAAGTCCTGCTCAGTTGGGCACATGCCCCTCTCATGGCCCCTTTTCCTTGTCCAGTGTGCTCTGTCTGGAGCTTCCAACCCAGCTGCCTCCCCTCAGCACTTCTGCATATGGAGAGATTCAGGTAACAGAAAATTGTGAGTCTGGACTAACATATTAACAGTAGGGTGGATGGAGGGGTTGAAATATTGGGAGACTTATGTGTCAGGAAATAGAGTTTACATTTCTTTTTTTTTCTTTCTTTTGAGAAAGGGGCTTGCTCTGTCACTCATGCTGGAGTGCAGTGGCACAATCACAGCTCACTGCAGCCTCAAAATCGCAGGTTCAGGTAATCCTCCCACCTCAGCCTTTCAGGTAGCTGGGACCACAGGCATGTGCCACCATGCCTGGCCAATTTTTTTGTTTTTGTAGAGATGGGGTCTTGTTGTGTTGCCCAAGCTGTTCTCAAATACTTAGGCTAAAGCAATCTTCCTACCCTGGTCTCCCAGAGTGCTGGGATTATAGGCAAGAGCCACTGTGCCCAGCCTAGAGCTTACAATTTCTTGAATGGGGCAACCAGTGGTCAAAATTCTGAAGACAGTGAAAGGAAGAAAAGTGGGCAAGAGAGTATCTCCATGAAATTGCTTTATCCCCTCAACTGAACTGAATTGATAATGATGATGTTAGAATCCCAGCAGCTGTCATCTACAGCAAGCACCTCTGTGCTGGTCTCTGTGTTAGCTCCCTCATCGACATTATCTCACCTAATTTTCATAAAGTGCCTGGGCCTAGGAAGTGTTTATAATACTGCTGTTGACATTTGAGAAAGTAGGTTGGATACTTTAACAACCTTATCCAAAGCTGCAACATTGAAAAGAAACAGAATCAGGATGTGGCCCCCCAACTGTCTACTTCCAAAGCCTAGACCATTTCCTCTATACCACTGCATCTTCAAGGGCAATAGATTTCCTGTTGCTGACACAGGGATTTAGGTCAAATATGTGAATTTCTAGAGGCCAACTGCCTGATTTGGATGTACCAGCACAATTCCTGGAAGGCTTAAATTATGCATCCTTGAAGCTCTTCCATTGGAAAGTTGAAATGTCAAAAAGACACCCACAGCTCAGCACATATGCACTTCAGGAGCCATTTCCTTGAAATTAGCATCTTGTTACAAAGGCATAATGTTGAAGACTGAATCTCCAGCCTGTGTGTGCTATGTGTCCTCTTCCCCTTGTCTTTCTCCTCCTCCTCCTCTTTCTTCTTCTTCTTCTCCTCCTCCTCCTCCTGTTTTCTTCTCCTCAAGGCTTTCCATATGAGGTCTCTCACCCATTGTTCATACCTTACCCACCTGACCTCTGCCCTTCCCCCTTTCCTCGGCCATGCACAACAGCCTGGGCCTGGTGTTCCCAGTCTTCTTGTGCTTCTTTGTCACTTTTCCTCCATCCCTCTCTGCACATTCACAGCATAGCTAGTCTTTCATCAATATCACAGATAATTCCTTTTCCATGAAGACTTTTCGTGTCCTGCCCTCACCCAAGACAAACCTGCACTGTTGTACTGTTGTGCCCTCTTATGGTGTGCATTATGAACTCTCCTTGTGGGCTATGTCCATGATTCCCTTACTAGACTTCAAATTCCATGAAGGCAGGGACCAGGTGTGAAGTCCACTGTTAGGAGCCCTGCCCTACAGAAGGCATTTGCAGGCATTCAAATTCAAAAACAGATAAATGGGCATTTAATCCATTTTAAAATCTATTTCTTGGAACACTTACAGTATAGTTGCAAAAGTGTTTTTTTATCCAAATATTGGTGAAATAAAGTAAGTTTTAGAAATACTTTTTTTTTTTTTTTTTTTGAGACAAATTCTCCCTCTATGCCCCAGGCTGGAATGCAGTGATGTAATCACAACTCACTGCAGCCTTGACCTCCTGAGCTCAAGTGATCCTCCCAGCTCAGCCCCGTGAGTAGCTGGGACTACAGGTATGCACCATCATGCCTAGCTAATTTTTAAATTTCTGTAGAAATGGGGTCTAACTAAGTTGCCCAGGCTGGTCTCAAACTCCTGAGTTTAAGCAGTCCTCCCACTGTAGCCTCCTGAAGTGCTAGTATTACAGGTGTGAGCTGCCATACCCTGCTGGAAATACTTCTTATATCCCCTGTCTTGAAGAGTCCCGTGAATAGTGGCATACCAAAAGCTCTGAGAATTCCTTCAGCGAAGAACTTCATTTTCACTTTTTAAACTAGTAACGAATAAACTTATTTGTCTATTGGCCTGCTTTTCCACACATACACATTACTCCTCAAAACTCTTCCCTAGACATGCTGTAAGAAAGTAAGACAACAAGGCCTTCCTGGTCCAAGGCTAATGGAAAAGATTTGTAATTTTGGGAGAGAGGAATAGGGAAAGAATGGGAGCTTCAGCTTCCTGGCAGTACAGCTGCCACATGGGGAGAAATAGCAGTTTCAGGAGCCCCCAGAGGTAGTCTTGTCAACAATGGGATGACCAGAAGAGTTTCTTCTCCAAGGAAAGATCCAAACCACTGGAGGTTCCCAGGAGGATGAGGGAGAAGGCACCCGTGTGTGAGTCTGGACTCTGTCCGGGGAGTTAGGTGGGGACTAGGGGAGGGTGGGGACAGAGGCTTATTTGCTTGGGGAATAAGAGGCTGTGAAATATGGCCCATCTCCTCCATGCCAGCCTTCTATCTTGTGTTAACTCACCATGCACAATGACCTCATGAGGTCAGCATCATCCCCTCAGGGGAGAAAGAACAAACACAAACAAGCAAACAAACAATCGTGCTTTACAGTGTAGAATACACATTTGTTCATTTGAAAAGTAAACAAACTTGCATTTTACACTGTGAATCACACAAGCTCTAAAATGATCAAGGGACAAGTCTCTCTGATTTTGTTTTTACTTCAGTAAATGGGGCTTTTACAGTTCATTTTTTTTACAGTTCGTTTATTTATTGGGTATTTGCCATAGTATTTTATCTTCATGACAACATTGAGAGTTAAGACTCACCAATGAAAACTGAAGCGGAGGGGGTAATGGTAATTCATTCAACACTCGTGCAGCAAATAATTGTTTAGCTACTACTGTGTGCCAGGTGCTAGTACAGAGCAGGACACAGGTGATTTTATTTAATAGTCTTATTCCCTACTAATCTTTGTTAAGCATTTACTGTGTGTCAGGGACCGCTCTGATGTTTAATACAGGCCATCATTTTTAATCCTCACAATTAATAAGCAAGTAGATGTGATTATTATAGACATTTAGAAGGTGGGGAAACAGAGGCATAACATGCAGAAAAACATGTCTAACATGACACAGCTGCCAAAGGTCAGAACCAGGATTCAGACCTGAGCAGTCAGGGTTATTTGTGCAAGTAATGCTCAGATGGGACATCTCTCAAAACAAGTAATTTTTCCCTACAGCCTGTGGCCTTACTGTCAGCCTTTTAAAGAGCTCTCAAAATGTAAGTCATGATTTTCTGCACCGAGGTGACTATGTGGATCATGTGAAGGGTACGAAAATCGAGGATGAACCGCCGTCCCCCCAAAGGTTTTCCTGCAGAAGCTCCCCCCATGGCTGCTTAATCAAAGTAAACTGGCGCCTCATGAAGTCAGAATGCCCTCCACATCCTGTGATTTCATCCAAACTTTCCAATTTTGTTATCTTAGCAAAGGCCACCAGGCAATTTCTCCCACATTTGTCATCGTCCCTTAAAACATTATATAATTGGAAGTTGCTGTGTTGGTGAGGGTAGGATGACATTTTATGTGCATTGAATTTGGACATAAATGTCATATTTGCACAAGGTTGGGGCTGCTGGCTGTAAGAATAAAATTTCATGAGTGATGAGTTGGCCTGCAAGAGATCTCGATGAGTGAGACGAAACACGCTTTTTATGACCCTGGCAGAGAGAAATCCATGATCGCAGGCAGAAGGTCGGCATTGTTTTTTTAAAATCAAGTGTCTACTTTCTTTGCACTTTCTAATTCTGTCTCTACAGAATATATTCTCTGCATCCTCTGTTCTAAAACTCAGATAAAACCTGATCAGCGCGAATTCACTTAAATAGTTGTATTTAAATAATATATATGTACATATAGATAATCTTGAGGCGCTGTTGTGCATTAGTACTGCTGTTTTCAAGACACTTTTAACCCATTATTTCTTTTCACTGTCATTTAATTCTGGGGCTGCTCTTCGATTCCTTCTTTTCCCTTATCCATCACCTCATTCAGTCCAAGAGCAAATGCTATTGGCCCTGACAGCTTCTGATTCTTCTACTCCTGCCACCAGGCTGTCATCAGCCCTGTCCTGGGTTAAGGTGGAAGCCAACTATGATCATTTTGCTTTCATCCTTGTTTCATACAGTCTATTCTCCATACAGCTGCCGGGCTGAGCTTCAAACAAGCTTGAGTCAGACCATGCCCCACTTGTTCAAAACCATCCAGAATGAAATCCAGATTCCTTTCTGTTGAGATTGGAGCCTCATAAATAAAACCTCACTTCCTTTTAGCTTCTCCAGCTTAGACACACTTGAGAAATAAGACTAGAAGTGAAGCAGATAGAGATCAATGTGTCATGTTTATTACTGGTGAAGAGGTTATTGATGAACATGGCTTGGGTCTGCCTAGGAAATGGATTTCTTATATGCACCTTGATTAAACTTTCTCCGCTTTAGTAAAAACCTGCTTCTTTAAAATCACAAATGCTTCCTTCTTAGAGAAGCTTCTTGTCTCATTTCTGATTGCAGCCCTCCCACCTATACTTAAGCTGTTTGCTTCTTTTTAAGAAGGCTGCCTTTTTCCTGATTGATTTATGGGGGGATTTATATGTGATGAATATCTTCTTGTAGTTTATAGCTTGTATTTATACTTTATGATGACTTTTGGTTAAAAAATGTTTTAATAAGATTAAATCACCAATTAAATTAAAGATAGTGATTTTATGTCTGCTTTGAAAACCACGGGCGCGGTGGCTCAAGCCTGGTAATCCCAGCACTTTGGGAGGCTGAGACGGGCAGATCATGAGGTCAAGGAGATCGAGACCATCCTGGCTAACACGGTGGAAACCCATCTCTACCAAAAAATACAAAAATCAGCCGGGCAACGGTGGCGGGCTGCCTGTAGTCCCAGCTACTCGGGAGGCTGAGGGCAGGAGAATGGTGTGAACCCGGGAGGCGGAGCTTGCAGTGAGGCTGAGATCCGGCCACTGTACTCCAGCCTGGGCGACAGAGCGAGATCCCGTCTCAAAAAAAAAAAAAACCACTCCCAATTTTGAGGTCACAGTGATATTTTCCTAAATTTTCTTTGAACAGTTTGAAGCTTGGCTTTCACCTATTTAAATTCAGGATTCTGTGCATGGTATGAGGTGCTGATTTTTATATATGGTGATTGACATGGTTTGGCTCTGTGACCCCACCCAAATCTCATGTCGAATTGTAATTCTTATGCTGGGGGAGGGACCTGGTGGGAGGTGATTGGATCATGGGGCGGATTTCCCCTTGCTGTTCTCATGATTGTGAGTGAGTTCTCATGATATCTGGTTGTCTGAAAGTGTGTAATGCTTCCCCCTTGGCTGTCTCTCCCCTGCCGCCATGTGAAGATGTGCTTACTTCTCCTTTGCCTTCTGCATGATTCTAAGTTTCCTGAGGCCTCCCCAGCCATGCCTCCTGTAACAGCTTGTGGAACTGTGAGTTAATTAAACCTCTTTTCTTTATAAATTACCCAGTCTCAGGTAGTTCTTTATAGCAGTGTGAGAACAGACTAATACAGTAATGTGTAGGTCCAGGTTCATTTGTTACTTATAGACAACTCACTATTCCAGCATTATTTATTATAGACATTCATGGTCTCTGGGCACCTGCAGTGCCATCTGTCATTTCCTTCTCTGGGTGGGTTTGTCTGTTCTGTTCCAGTGCTCTATTTGTCCAACCCTGCACTACTCCCACACTATCTTAATTATTACAGCTTGACAATAACACAAGGCACTTAAGACGAAGTTAAAAATCACTCATGATCTCATAATCTAAAGACTATCTCTGTCTCAATTTCTTTGGCATTTCCTTTTACTCTTTTGCTTATTTTCAGACGATACTGTATATACAGATTTGAATTTTCATTTTTCCTTAACATTATATGTTGTCACATATTGCCAAGTGCTCCAAATTTTGTTTTATTGTGAGAGAGGTATGAACAAAGTGTTAAAGTTTTAAGAGGAAGCAAGAGAGCATTTTTATCTTGGGAGAAATCTGAGAAGATTTTATGTCTCCAGACTATATAGTTACATAGATATTTTCTTGTTGATAAATGAGCTGTGACAATACATGAAAAGAGATGGATCGTTGATTTTAAAAAACAACACAAAGACATTGGGAACTGATGGATAGACTGAAAATCTAAACATTGCTTTTCAAATTTTTTAGATGGGAGCAAAGCATTTGCTAAATGGGCTCTTCACTGAACTATTTCTTTGGGGACAAACAATGACACAAAAATATGTGGAATCCTTTCCCTTCTGCAGTGGGCCCAGAGCTCTGAGAACATAGTGTTTTAACTGGGGTTCGAAGTCAGAAAGGAAATTTCTTGGAATCTGCAGGGACAGTGATGTGAACTGCAGTTCTTAACAGGTAGTTGATGTATTGATTATGGTTGGTTGGGAGTTTAAAGATCTTTAGTCACTTCAATCAGATATCACATCTGATTTTTATCCCTAATTTTACTGCAGGACTTCTCACATCGTTTTGCCTCCAAATGAACCTATTCAGTCAGCTTCAGTTAAGAACTGGAGGGTAAATGCAGAGGGGGCACCTTTCACGTGAGAACAATTTCCTTTTGATTTCCAATAGAGGCAGTTTCTCCTCTTTAAGTCTCCTGGAGACAGGGGCTTCTTTGTTCTATGAAGTGGCTTCCTATTTGGATTTAACTGAGTTTTTTATTTACAGTCATTTATAAAATCCTTATTGCTTGGCTTCTGCTGGGATGAGATGGGGGAGTGTTAATGGTTTTTGTCATATTTATGCAACATTAGATGTTGTTTAAACCAAAGCTACTCTGTACTTTATTACAATCCTTTAAACCCTCAGAGCAGGCAAAATTGGGCATCTCTAAGAGTCTTAGAGATGATGGGAACTTAGACACAGCTCACCTTGCCTGACTCAGGACTCCCTTCTTTGGTGTTCAAGTCAATATCCATCGAGTGCTGCCTCTAGGCCAGAAGATGGACCTGCACAATTAGATGCCCGTTGTGGTCTGCTCACTTTACTCAGTCTGTTTTGTTATAGAATTTTTTTAATTGTGAGAAGATCCTGCCTGTCCCTTGTCCAAAGTTGGCCTGCAAAGAATGTCTACCCATTGGTTCTAGTTTTGCTTTTTGTGATTGCAGAGTGAAAGTCTTGTCCATTAGACTGTGAGTGCCTTGATATTCTAGACTAGTGGTTCTCAAACCTCAGTGTGCATGAGAATCACCTGGAATGCTTGTGAAAGACCAGATCACTGGACCCCACCTCAGAGTTCCTGATTTAGTGGATCTGGGTTTGGAACTAGCGGACTTGCATTTCTAACAAGTCTCTAGGAAATGCTAACGCTGCTGGTTTGGGGAGCCACACTTTAAGAACTGCTTTTAAAAACCAAGGTAATCCCTTTCTCTTGGTACCAGGCACTTTGTTAGGAGCCAAGGATGAAGCAACAGACATAACAGACACAGTGCTTATCCTCATGGAGCATATGGTCCAGCGGAACTTACTGGTCATATAAACCATGAAATGAAGTGTTTGTTATAACAAGCAGCAGTTGAGAAGCTCTGAGAATATAAAGTAGGAGAACTTATCTGGCATCAGGGTCTGAGTCAGGGAAGCTTTCTTGCAGAAACCTGAAAAATAGATAGGAGACGTTTGTACGACTGAAAAGAGGAAGGTGGGGAGGGAGAAAAAGAAGCTCTAATGTGAACAGCATGGATGAGGGCACAGCAGAGGGAAGATGGGCAGTGCAGTCTGTACAAGGCACAGAAAGACAGCCAGTGAGATGGATGTGCAGAACACAGCAGGGAAGGCTGAAGGAGCTGGAGGTGCCTTCTGAACTAGCTTAAGAGGGTTAGGTTTGTACTTCAAGGTTAATAGGAAGCCATGAAAACCCCACCAGGCTTTAAACCAGGTGTGGTGGGTGTGATATGAACAGATTTGTTAGTTTATGAAATAAAGTCTTACTTGGCTCTGATTCCGGTGCCTACCATTGTAAGTATAAGTGCATGGAGGAGCTTAAGTGCTCTTTGCCTTGTGTATAGTGAGCGCTCAATAAATATTAATCACCTCACATGGTGTGTATGTGAGTGTGTGTTGAACAAGGCAGCATTTTAGGCATCCATGTGTAGGTGTATGCCAGTGACACAGGAAATAAATACCTTAGGTTCAGCAAAATCGAACTTATGTGGTAGCATGGACTGCCAATGCTCAGCTTCCTTGAGGCTGATTATGCATTGCCTTGTGGGTAACACCATGGCTCTGGGCCCCTTATACAACACATCACTTGAATTACAGATTAAAATGATTTAGGGGAGGCATAATCTTTCATTATTTCAGGCTTAGAGGTAGGATTATGATTGACTGATATAATTTAAAGTCCATAAAAATACTGTTGACCTGTAGAACTGAAATATTTTCAGTTCTGAAGAGCAACGAAGGTGAAGGAGGCAGTGGGGGAGGAAGCATTAAAAATGACATTGACCACAGATTTTGCTGTTACTGAAGTGATACAGGAATGCCAGTCTCCTTTTACTTCATTAGCAGTTTTTTGGAGAACATTGAGATTTGGAAAGAGAGAATGTACAAGTGTGTTTAGGGCATTGGTTAATATATGGTTTCAATTACAAGATTTGGCCCTTGTACTTATGGGGAGTTTCTTAGGGCAGAACAAATATCATAGTCATACGAAGTGGCATCCAAGAGCCATCTGACTTACTGTTTTAATAATTTGGAGAACATAAGATCTCACCAACAATGGGACTTGTCTCTTGAGTCTAATGTCTGGACTTGGGGAAGAACATTTGTCAGAGTCCCCAGTAGAAAGGGAGGAGGACTTGGGGATTTCTCATTCAGGAAGAGACAGTGGAAGGAACAAAAGTGTCAGCTTCAGGTAGCCCTTCATTTGAATGCTGGCTCTTGTTTATTGAGAAAATTAGTCTACCAGAGCTATAGTATTCTCATGCGGTGAAACTACCATGAACCTGACACATAATGAAAATTATACATAGAAGGTCTCAGGATTTCTAAGAATTCTTCTTAAAAGCTGTTATTATTATTATTACTCTTGCTGTTTTTTTTCCTGTGTGATGTATCAGTGGGTCAAGTGCCTCATTACCAACCTTTCAGGACTCTTTAAATTGCTTACATGTATACACCTGCCATTCAAGACCCAGTCCTGGAAGTTACACAGAGGCACTTCTGCTGCATCCCACTGGTAACACAGGCCACTGGACCAGCCAGACTCAAAAGGAAAGTAAATTGATTCCACTTCTTGATGTGAGTAGTGGCAAAGAATCTTGGGGCCATCTTTCATCCAACAAGCTGATTTGTAGTTTTGAAAGATCACTCTGACTGTTATGTGGAAGATGGATTGAGATATGAAAGCAAGTAGCCTATTTAGGAAGTTTCAGTGATGGTGCAGGAAAGAATAACATCTTGGAATAGGCTTGTAATGAAGAAATGGAAAGTAGATGTATTGAAATATGTTTTAGATATATTTAGAACTAACTAATGGATTGGTTCTTGAGGGTAAGACTGCAAATTCCTTTGGCCAATTCCTGTAGTTAGGACTGTAACCTGAAAGGGAGAGGACATGGCTCCAGGACCCTACCCTCAAACTGCATCCTTGGCTGGTTCTCATTCCAGACATGCTGACCTCCCCATTCAAGTGCTAATTCCTTTTACAACTTCGTAGGAGAGGTGAGGTAAGTTGGATTCCTTTAGCACCCCTTCTTGCTAGTCAGCCTTTCTCTGGAAAAGTTCTAAAAAACTTAAAGCAGTAACGCATTCTTTTTCTTTTTAAATGCAGAGTAGAAAGCAGTTTCCTTGCTGGGCCAAGAAAACGGTCAAGTGTTCTCCTGCTCCTGCCAGGCACGTGGCTCCAGGCTCTCCTGGCTGGCCTGGCCACTGGGACTGGGCACGGCCTGCTCCCCTTTGTCTGCCTGGCCCCAGCCGGGCCACAGGTGGTGCGGGCCCGCCGAACTCTGAGCTTGTTTTATCAGCCAGGCAAGGAGGCTCATATTCCCAATGCTGCCCTCGGTACTCCAGACTAGCCCCAAATTGTGGTGCCTGGAAAGTCCCCTGGTTCACTCGGGTCCATTGATGGTGGACCCCACTGCTGTGTCTGTTGGCTCTGTGCCTTGCGAATGCTGCGTCTTTTTCCTGATGTCACTTAGAAGGCTTCTCCAAGGTGGAGTCTGACCAATGTTTCAACCCACAAGGGCTCTCAGCAGTCTGAAGAATGGTTTTCCCCCTACACCCGGGAGGGGCCACAGTCCTGGGGCAGGTGCTGGCCTCTGGAGGCCCCGGGTGGCCAGGCCCCCTCATGGGAAAGGACTGGGCCTCCCTTTGGTGTGTGGAATTGGGACCTTCCAGCTCCTTCCTGTAGAGGAACCCAGCAAACATGGGCCTGACAACAGTACTTTTTTTTTTGGGTTATCAGTTTTAAAAGTTGGAAGCCCAGGAAAAGTGAAGAGCCTTGAGGAAGGTCAAGCTTTCCTTGTTGTGATTTGCATGTTACTTAATTCACTCAGCTTGCTGAAGTTGGTCGTGTGTGTGAAGACAGACAGCAGAGGGTCACAGAGGTTGAGAACTTCACCAAGGTCACACAGCAGTGAGTGAGTATCAGGACAATCGGCCTGACTTCCAAGCTGGTCCTCTGGGTGCCCTCCTCAGGGTGGTGCCTTTCAGGCCCTATGTCTTTGACCTACAGTAAGAAGTCCCTGTTAGGGCTGGACTGGACCAGCACCTGTCTGGGTACTTGTCATTGACAGTGGGTCTTCAGGAAGCAACCCCAGCTCACTGCTTCACTGTGTGCACTGCCCTGGGATGCTGTCTTGTCTAATTCATTTGTCAGCATACGTTGGCCCTCAGGATCTGCATTTCTGTCACTAGCTGCTTTTTGGAGATTGTTGCTTTGGGGCAGGCCTGGTAGGGAGTGGACCCTCTGGAACAGGACAGTGGTTGAAAGAATAAATATGTCTGCAGGATAATTCATAGCTAAAGGCAGTATGGGAATGAACCCAAGTTTCAGGTTGTACACATGTGCTGTAATTATAAGGCTGTGGGCAAGTCCAATTTTATTCCACACACTAAGGCTTTTAATTTTGTTTAAAAGGAAAAAAAGACTACAAATTCCAGTCTAAAGGATTTGAGAGATCTCTAATATAAGTTTAGAGTCCCAACAAGAAGATGTACACCGAGTGTGTGTAGTAACCATTAGAGCCATGGCATGCCCAGGAACTATCCAGGGTCCTGAAGTATTCACTGTGCTTTACCCATTCATCCATCCAGCAGTCTCTGGCTTTGTGCCAGGCATGATGATATGTACTGGGAGTATAAAGACCAGTAGGACAGGATCCCAGCTCTCAATGAGCTCACAGTTCTTTTGTGATGATTGGCAAGAAATCCCAGGACAGTGCAAGGAGTGCTAAGATAGAGAGTAAACAAAGGGGTCACCTAGGCCAGCGTGAAGAGTTCAGATAAGGTTTTTGGATGAAGTTGACCTCTGAACTGAATACTAAAGGATTAATGACAGGTGTCCAGGTTATAAAGAGTCAGGGAGAAGGTATTTCATACACAAACAGCTTGCAATAACAAAATTATAAGATGCAAAAGGTCAAATGACTAGAATTGAGGCTGGAAAGGCAGGGAGAATGTCACCAAGGACCTTGTATGAGACTTGGGAATTTAGATTTCATCCTACAGGCAATGAGGAGGCACAGAAGGGTTTGAAGTAAGGAGAAAGACATGGGATGATGTCTACCATGTTAGCTAGATCCCATGTCAGCATAGAATTGAGTGGAGGCAGAAAGAACAGAGGCGGGGAGGTCAGTGAGATCTCTATTGCAGTAATCAACTAAGGTGGTGGCAATGGGGATGGAAAGTATGAGGAGAATTATTTTCTCCCTCTCCTCTTTATCAAGTTGACTGCTTAAGGATTTATGCTGATAATTCTATTATTTAAGGAACTTATTGTGGAAAGTTGCTGCCATCTCTTTCTACCTCTTGTAGCCTTATTGCGTTTCTGAGTGATTGAGTATCTAACATAACTTTGGTGTCCTTTCCCTTTTGGAGATAATTGTCATATTGAAGTTGATTGTTCCTCTGAGGGTGCCTGGCCCTCTCAGTTCTTCAGAGATGGTCTGCCTGGAAGCAGTTGATGTTCTTCTCTCTGTTGCTTCCTCCCTTCCCTAAATTGATAGGTTAAGAATCTGCTCTATAGATCCTACTCTTTTAATGTTCCCACATCCATTTTTGGAAGGCAGTAATAGGAGGCACCTCTACCTTCACAAGTAGAATGAACTATATTCTTCACGCCAATTTTGCAGCAATAAAATGCACTCAGCATTTTTAATGGACTTGCATTCCTGAGATGTCAAGGAAACAAAATTAGCAGGAGTTGGTGGCCAAGTTCCTTTAGGATATAGAAGATAGGGAAGAGATGGACTCTTAGATAATACCTGTGTTTAAGGCTTGGAATGATGTTATCATTTGCTGGGATGGATAATACAGATGCTGATAAAGATAATCTGTCTTTTCAGGGAAGACATATTTAGGTGGGACAGAAATAACTAACCTCAGATGTGGAATGGGGATATAGCAGATGCTCTCAGTGCTTCATGTCCATGTTCGTGGTTGCTTTGATTCCTACTATGGTTTTAGTGTGTATCCTCAAAAATTCAGGTGTTGTTTGAGACCATCCTAGCCAACATAGTGAAACCCTCTCTCTACTAAAAATACTAAAATTAGCCAGGTGTAGTTGCGCATGCCTGTAGTCCCAGCTACTCAGGAGACTGAGGCAGGAGAATCGCTTGAACTGGGGAGGCAGAGGTTGCAGTGAGCCGAGATCGCACCACTGCACTGCAGCCTGGAGACAGAGCAAGACTCAGTCTCAAAAAACAAAAACAAAAACAAACAAACAAAAAAGATTCAGGTGTTGTTAATGTGATAGTATTAAGTGGAGCCTTTAAGAGATGATTAGGCCATCAGGACTTCTCCATCACAAATAGGATTAAGGCCCTTATGAAAGAGGTTTCACACAGTGTTCAGCTAGCTTGAACTTCAGCCTTCTGCTATTTGAGGACCTAGTATTCTACCCCTCTGGAGGATGTAGCATCAAAGTGCCATCTTGGATGCAGAGAGCAGTCCTGACCAGACAAACGAACCTGCCAGTGCCTTGGTCTTGGACTTCACAGCCTCCAGAACTGTGACAAAACTAATTTCAGTGTTTTTGAACCACCAAGGCTCAGGTATTTTGTTATAGCAGCACAAACAGACCAAGACAGAAATTGGTACCAGGAGTGGGGTGTTACTATGCCAAATACCTAAAAATGTGGAAGTAGCTTTCAAACTGGGTAATGGGTACAGGCTGAAACAGTTTCGAAGTGAATACTGTAGAAATTCTACAATGTCCAGAATTGACCATTAAGGGCAATTCTAGGGAGGGCTCAGAATAAGAGAAAAGCTGTAGTGACAGCTTCAGTCTTTATAGTGATTACCTAAGTGGTCATGATCCGAATATTGGTAGAAATATGGAGAGTAAAGACTGTTCTGATGAGCTCTTAAGTGTAAATGAGCAATATCTTATTGAAAACTGAAGGAAAGACAACCTTTGTTACACAACGACAAAGAACTTGGCTGAATTATGTCTGTTCCCTGGGACTTCGGGAAAAACACACCTTAAGAGTGATGAACTAGAATATTTGCTGGAAGAAATCTCTAAGCATCAAAGTGTTCAGAGTGCAGATAACTTCTCTTAGTTGATTACAATAAAATGCAAAAATAGAGAACCTATTTAAGGTTAGAATTTATAATCAAAATGAAAACAGAATGTAAAGATTTGGAAAATTCTCAGCCTGGCCATGTATACAGTAAAAACGTGTGGTTAGGAGAACAAAATCAGGAGAATGGTCAAGTGATCATTTGATAAGAAGGTTAGTATGGATATAAGGGAACCAGATGCTTTTCACAAATATAATAGAAAAATGACCCAGAGGTCTTTTGGGCAGCCATGCCCATCACAGGCCCAGACTTCCAGGGCCTTGAGGCATAGTGGTTTTGAGGGAGAGTCCCAAGACCCATGTAGGGTCTTAGAGCTCAGGACCATTCTCAAGTTTCTGGTTCCCCACATTCTTGTACAGCAGTCTTTGGCCACCATAGCCATAGCTTAAGAAGACCCAGGTGCAGCTTGGACTGCTTCCCCCAAGGGTGCAGATGGTAAGCCTTGGTAGCATCCATGTGGTGCTAATTCTGCAGGTTTGCAGAGTGAACAAGCTATGGAGGCAAGACTTTTTCCACCTAGATTTCAAAGAATGTCTCAGAGTCCTGAGATTCATGCAAAGATCTGCTGCAGGGACAGAACTGCTGCCCACTGGCACAAAATGGCAGCCTGGGAGAGCTGTAGACTCCAACCTGTAAGATCTGGGGCGTGGGTTGTGCCCAGCAAAGCTATGGGGATGGGGTCCCCTGTAGCCAGTATGTACAGAAGGAGGACAGGCAGTCAAAGAAGATTATTCTCAGCTGGGCATGGTGGCTCATGCCTGGAATCCCAGCACTTTGGGAGGCCGAGGTGGGCGGATCACGAGGTCAGGAGATCGAGACCATCCTGGCTAACATGGTGAAACCCTGTCTCTACTAAAAATACAAAAACAAAATTAGCCGAGCGTGGTAGCAGGCGCCTGTAGTCCCAGCTGCTCGGGAGGCTGAGGCAGGAGAATGGTGTGAACCCGGGAGGCAGAATTTGCAGTGAGCTGAGATCTCACCACAGCACTCCAGCCTGGGCGACACAGCAAGACTCTGTCTCAAAAAAAAAACAAATAAAAATAAATAAGTAAATATAAAATTATTCTCCAACTTTAAGATTTAATGTTGTTTACCTTTTGAGTTTTGGACTTATTGAGACCTGTTATCCCTTTCCTGTTGCCTATTTCTTCCTTTTGGAATGGGAATGTCTAGCCTATACCTGTCCCACCATTGAATTTTGTAAGCACATACTTGTGTGATTTCACAGGCTCACAGCTAGAGGAGAATTTGCTTCAGAGTAAATCTCACCTTTGAATCTCCCCCATGTCTTATTTAGATGATATCTAGATGAGATTCATGACTTTGGACTTTAAAGTTGATTCTGGAATGAATTAAGATTTTGGGAGGCTATTGGGATGAAATGATTATATTTTGTATGTGAGAAGAATATGAATTGTGGAGTCCTAGGGGTGGAATGCCGTGGTTTGAATGTGTTCTTTCCAAAATTCAGTTGCTGCCAATGTGATGATATTAAGAAGTGATTAAGGGCTTACGTGAGGGCTCCTCATGTAACCTCCCAATGGACTTAGCTCCAGCTTGTCAGAACCTGCATATCTTTTTTGGAGGGCTTCTCTTAGCCTACTAGAACGTTCTTTGATGCATAAAAAGCTGGAATTGCATCTGGAGATACTTGAGTATAAATTTGTAAATCCTTCAGCTCCCTTGTAGCCCAATCAAGGAGCCTCTGAGAAGTGACTCGCTGTCCCCCATCTCCCCCTTGGGATTTCGCTGGAGACTTGGCTTGATATCACATATTTGCGGCTGGTCTTTTCCTTATTGGTTCCACTTCTCTACTCCCTGGTGATTTTCCCAGGAGAGCTTACTAATAGCTACTGTTAGACGGATCTCAGGCCTGCTACTAGGGAATCAAAACAAAGATTGGGAATATCACTAATGTTAATTAATATGATATTAATTATATCAATTCATCATTAATATTAATGATAAATAATATATAGTGATGTATTAATCATATCAACTCTATGAGTATAAATCATATTAACTTATAGAGTTGATATGATTAATTAATAATACTTATAGAGTTGTCAGGATTAAATAGAGTCATGCTTACAAAGCATTTTATTACAATACTTGGCACATAGTAAAATTCAGGAATTGTTAGCTAATTTTATTAAAGTGAGATTTTAGGAATGCCTATTTGAAGTGTTCGTGGTCATTCATGCAGACATGAAATAGGCATTTTAGAGCAGTGGTTTTCAAAATGTTTGTTCCGAGGACCTCTTATGCTGTTAAAATTATTGAGGACCTCAAAGAGATTGTTTTGTAGAATATATCTACCGATAATTACAGTTTTATAAATAAAAACTGGGCCAGTCACAGTGGCTCACGCCTGTAATCCCAGCACTTTGGGAGGCCAAGACAGGTGGATCACTTGAGGTCAGGAGTTCAAGACCAGCCTGGCCAACTTGGCAAAACCCCATCTCTACTAAAATTACAAAAATTAGCTGGATGCCTATAATCCCAGCTACTCGGGAGGCTGAGGCAGAAGAATTGCTTGAACCCAGGAGGTGGAAGTTGCAGTGAGCTGAGATCGCGCCATTGTACTCCAGCCTGGGTGACAGAGTGATACATCTCGAAAAAAAAAAATAATAATAAAAATAAAATAAAGCAAATAAATAAAAACTGAGGAATTTTGAGAAAATATTGATGTATAAATGCATTTTAAAATAGCCTCCCCTTATCAGCAGTTTCACTTTACGTGGTTCCTGTTACCTGCAGTCAGCCAGTCTTTATCTTCTGGTTGGGAAGGAGGGCTGTAGGCACCCCCGGTGGCTGACAGGTTCAGAACCTCAGAGGGTTGGTGATTTGGTGCCATTTTTGCAGGCTTTAGCCAGCACTTTCTGTGCTTTGTCCTGTGTGTAAAATTCTGTGGACATTAGACAGAAGAAGCTTCATCTCCTCTTAGTTGGAAGGGCTCAAGGAAGGAACAAGAGTACTCTAACCAACGGAGTTTTAGAAGCATTTTAGCACCAAGCCAGAACATTTTCCATTTCCACATGGAAGAGGGTAATAGTTTGGTTTTTTGCTTAGTAACTCTGAAAATGAGTGCTTAGGATCCGCGCTTGACAGTGGGAAGCATGAGAATTTATCCAAAAAGCTTTTGGTCCTTGTTTTTCCCTCTCAAATATTGTCTGTTTCTTCAGACTTCTCTTGTCTCCTTTCAAGAATCTGATAAAACCCAGTGCTCAGCACTGTGTGTGATTAACTCGAACATTGTTACAAAGTGTTCTGCTTTTAAAATCGATTAAATAAGGACATTTTCAGTTGTGAGGGAATGTACTCAGGTTCTAAATGGGAGGAAGGAATATCATATGTAAGCAAACCAAATCTTATGTGACACGCTTTTATGTTCTGAAGCTAATGTGCTGACTAGAGCTACAAAAGTTGTTATTTTTTGCAGATGCCATTATTTTCTTAAAGTTTTAATGATTTTTCTTTCCTCTACATTGCATTTGTTTCAATATGCAGTCATTGTAAAATCCGTACACATGGACATCCAGGACGCGAGTATAGTAGTCCCCCATTTTTGCATGGTTTCATTTTCCATGGTTTCAGTTACCCACAGTCAACCATGGTCCAAAAACATTAAATGAAAATTTCAGAAGTAAACGATTCATAGGTTTTAAATTGCCCACCGTTCTGAAAAGCATGATGAAATCTCATGCCTTCCCCATCCATCCCACCTGGGACATGAACTATCCCTTTGCCCACGGTATCTACGCCATCTGCGCTATCTGCTCGTTAGTCACTTAGGAGCTGTCTTGGTTAGCAGATCAAGTGTCACAGTTTTTCAATCCTTGTTTTCAAGTAGCCCTTACTTTACCTAATAACGTCCCCAAAGCACAAGAGAAGTGAAGTTGGCAATTTGGATATGCCAAAAAAAAGCCAAATATATGCCAAAGAGAAATTGTTAATCTCTTACTGGTTCTAATTTATAATGTACACTTTACCAGAGGTATGTATGTATAGAAAGAAACCTGGTATATATGGAGTTTGGTGATATCTGCGGTTTCAGGCATTCAGTGGGGGTCTTGGAACATATCCCCCATGGATAAGGTTGGACTACTGTAACATAATGTTAACATAAATAACATTTTAACTAAAATACTTATTTTTTCCAAAATGAAAATACAGTGAGGAAATGCCATTGTTTGCATTCTTGCAAATCTTTTAGTATCTGTTTTATTGAAACCAGTAGTCGTATGTCTGCGTCATCGTGTATTCAATTGCAATGTCCTGTTTTGGTTGAAATATATGAAGAAAACTCAACTTCTGACAGACATGTAGTTGAAGAAGTGAGAAATATTTTAATAGTTTCTTTTTCCAGGTCATTTTGAATATTCGTTGATACCACACCAAAACCCAACAAGCAGTATTTTCTTAAAGATTATTTGAGATGCAGAATCCAAAATCATGTCAATGAGATTTTCATTCTCTCTCACATTAAAATCCTTTATTCCGTCTTGAAATTTAAGTGGTTCTTTTACCCATGCATGATTTTTGTGATACAATATATTGTTAATTTGGAAAATAGTCACTGACTTATTTAGACTTTCTACATATTGGCATATTCCATTATAAAAATTTTAAAATTTAATTTATTAATACCACCACCGAACTCATTAGGAAAATCTTTAAATAACTGAAAAGCTGTCTACTTCGTATGACAGACACAAATTTTCTAAAAGACGAATTTTCATTTGAAAACTCAAGTTTTATTGGCAACAAATACATTCAGATGTTTTTCTTGAAATGACAGGCTTCTTTCAGTCATATTCAGGTTTGCAGGTCGCACATTCTGTGAAGTAAAAATAATGTACCATGCAAAAGTGTCAGTTCAGCTTACAACTCAATTGCAGAAGTGCTTTCTTCTCCCCTGGAGAGAAGCACTTTATATGTACTTTCTGTTTTGTCAGACAGAATATTAAAAAGCATACTCAAGGATGAAAATTCAGTAATTTTTTATCCTGATTCATCTGTGCCATTCTTAAGTGAAATTGGCTTTTATTTATGAATTTGAGGTGTTGAGAAATCCAACCTGGAATGTAGTTTGGTACCACTGCTTGAATTTGTGCAAAGGAACCAGCAGTTTCGCCCATCACTGAGTTCACAGTATCTGGGAGAACATTTGTTTTATCATTTATTCTTGAAATAAAGGAGATCCAGTATCTGGGAGAATATTTGTTTTAGCACTTATTCTTGGAATATTCATGAATATACAAGAATAAATGATAACCTTGAGAGTAAAAGGTTATTCAGCACCTTGAATATTTCAGCACCGCTGTGTTTGTGCAAGGTATTCACGTAAAAGGTCTTTGGCGACTAGTTGTTGCTGATACCAGACAACTGCAAGCAAAACTGCAAGTCCAGTCAAATCTGTAGACTTGTCCGTTTGTAAGACAAGAGTGAAATTCTCTACAATGAGCGATTGAGTCAGTCTTCATGTTTGCAATTAAATCTTTAATTGGAAGGGTGGCTCTATGTCAATATCACTGGAAACTGGCCATGCTGCAATTTCTTCTGCTGACTTTTGACCCAACAGGGATACCCGCATAAGGCTTCATCAGCCTCTGAGCCATCCTTTGAGTTTCTTCAGGCAGTGCAATGGATAGCTTATCCTGTAATATGCTTCAGTGGCTTCTTAATTTATGGTTTGAAAAGCTCTAATAATTTTATTTTTTTTTGTCTTTTGTGGATCTTGTTTTTTCTGTATTTAACATAGAGACGTGCCTTGGAGATAGTGCAGTTCAGTTCCACACCATTGCAATAAAGTGAATATCACAATAAAGAGAGTCACAATAGTTCTTTGGTTTCCCAGGGCATATAAAAGTTATGTTTAGGCCAGGCTCAGTGGCTCACACCTGTAATCCCAGCACTTTGGGAGACCGGAAAGGGTGGATCACCTGAGGTCAGGAGTTTGAGACCAGCCTAGCCAACATGGTGAAACCCCATCTCTACTAAAAATACAAAAATTAGCTGGGCATGGTGGTGGGTGCCTGTAATCCCAGCTACTCGGAGGCTGAGGCAGGAGAATTGCTTGAATCCAAGAGTCGGAGGGTGCAGTGAGCTGAGATCCAACCATTGCACTCCAGCCTGGGTGACAAGAGCGAAACTCTGTCTCAAAGGAAAAAAAAGTTATGTTTACACTATATTGTAGTATATTAAGTGTGCAACAGCATTGTGTCTAACATAACAATGTATATACCTTAATTAAAAATACTTTTTTGCTAAAATATACTAACAAAGTCAGCACATGTCTTTGGAAAAATGATGCTGTTAGACTTGCTTGACACAGGGTTGCCAAATACTTTCAATTTGTAAAAAAAATGCAGTATCTGCAAAGAACAATAAAATGAAGTATGCCTCTATTTAGTTTTTTTTTCTTTTAAACTCTGAAAAAATTGGCCTCAAAATGATACCACAACTTAAGTAGTACCACAGTATTATTCTAAAATGAGCTGTTTGGGTTATAGCTACACTAGAAGCCCAGACCTCACCGCTACGTAATGTATCCATGTCACAAAACTGCATTGGTACCTCTTAAATCTATATAAAAATTCAATGAGAAAAATTATTAGTATCTATGATGCTGGAGGAAAGAAAGTAGTTTTCTTCGTTTTCTGACCTGGTTTCTTTGGCATAGCTTCCTCTACTTCAAAGTCAGAACTCCCTGATATGTCAGTTTCACCTTTTCCAGCATGGTTAAACATGTATGATACAGCTTTGGACTGAGGAAGCATGTATTTTAGATTTTCTAAAGCTGATGAACTATCCTTCAAGATAAGAAAATACACCATAAATAAATGTTTATTTATTTTAAAGTAAAATTTATTAAATTATAGAATAATGGTTTTAGGCAAATTTAAAATTGTATATATATATTATTTTCTGGAAGTTATCTTGAAATTATTTCCTAAACATTGACAAAATGAAATGGCAAAATGCATTTCATTTTTATGCTTCTAAGTGAGTATAAGGAAAATTTTAGAATTTCAAATGAACAATTTTGGGGGATGGTAATGAGGTTACAGAGATCAAGTAGTTACACTGAAGAATGCTAATAAGGACACAGTAGAAGTTCTGAGAACAATTGGAGATCATTTTTGAATATGCACGTTTATGCCCTAAATCTACTACTTTATCTTATTTTATTATATTTTAAGATGGAGTCTCATTTTTGTCGCCCAGGCTGGAGTGCAATGGCACTATCTTGGCTCATTGCAACCTCCACCTCCCAGACTCAAGTGATTCTCCTGCCGCAGCCTCCCAAAACCTACTACTTTAGAAAACTTTAGCAAACAGAAGAACACTCAAGCATGCATTCCACTTTTTTTTTTTTTTCAGTGGAGTCTTGCTCTGTCGCCCAGGCTGGAGTGCAGTGGCATGATCTTGGCTCACTGCAACCTCCGCCTCCCGGGTTCAAGCAGTTCTCTTGTCTCAACCTCCAGAGTAGCTGGGACTACAGGCGCCTGCCACCACGGTTGGTTAATTTTTGTATTTTTAGTAGAGATGAGGTTTCACCATATTGGTCAGGCTGGTCTCGAACTCCTGACCTCAGGTAATCCACCTGCCTTGGCCTCCCAAAGTGCTGGCACTACAGCCACCACGCCCAGCCACATTCCACTTTTACAGGACATTGTCCTATGTCATGTAGCCTTGGGAGAACTCCACTATACACTCACAAAGAATATGAAGTTTTGGGCAAATAAAGTATTTTTATTATGAAAATCATTTTGAACTTCTGGACACCCTGGAAAGGTCTGGGACAGCCCCAAAAGCCACATTTTGAGTGCTGATATTACCACACTTCGAGCTAGAGATGTGGTGTTGAAGCAGCACCTGTGTGCATGTACATGTGGGAAACACTCGGTGCAGATGCTGGCATAGAGCACTCAGGAAACCTTAGCTGCAACCATTACAGAGGGGAGATGTATCCACAGAAAATTTCCCCAGAACAAGATGGGGATAAGAGAGCATAAGATGAGAAAAGTGTTATGAATGGAACCTTCAGGACCTTCACTATTTATGGAATGAATTGGATGTTCCAGAGATGGGTGTGAAATTGCCAACAGACAATTGAGAGTCTGTGGAAAAGGATATGGACACTGCAGACAGTGACAAGGAAGCAAGTGGTAACCTGCAGATGTAGGTACAGCTCAGGTGCCCCAGAGCTCCACATGGGGTTGTGTGCAGTGGCTCACGTCACCTGCTAGAGTGAGGACCCCACTGCCTGTGAGGAACTCCACTGTCACTCTCACAAGGATTTTATACCTTCCTTTGACATCTTTCATCACACTTGCTATTACTTGTTTGATGTCTGCTTCCTGGAGCTCCAAGAGGGAAGAGCCCATACATGTCTTCTTCCCTGCTCTGGCTGGCTCGCCTCCAGGCAGCAAGCACTCAATAAATATCATTTGGCCAAATGAATGGATGGACTTGACCTTAGAAAGAGTAGTTCTTAGCCAGGCATGATGACACATGCCTGTAATCTCATCACTTTGGGAGGCCGAGGCGGGAAGATCGCTTGAGGGTGGGAGTTTGAGACCAGCCTGGCTGACATAGCGAAACCCCATCTCTACTAAAAATACAAAAACTAGCTAGGCGTGGTGGCGCACACCTGTAATCTCACTACTTGGGAGGCTGAGGCACAAGAATCGCTTGTACCTGGGAGGCAGAGGTTGCAGTGAGCTGGGATTGTACCACTGCACTCCAGCCTAGGTGATAGAGTGAGCCTCTGTCAAAAAATCAAAAAGAAAAGAAAAGAGAAAAGAAAGGGGAAGGAGAAGGGGAAGGGGAAAGGAAAGGGGAGGGAAGGGAGTTCTCAGTGAAATAGATGGAATAGTTGGGGTTGGAAAAGAAAAAACAGATGACCAAGGGCTGAGGACCGATGGTCAGGGAGGAAGCAGAGGATACAAGGGTGACAAATCTTCTAAGAAACCTGATGGTGAAGAGTTGAAAAGAAAGAGACAAATAGCCCACGAGGATCAAAGGACCACAGTGGGTATTTTTTGAGGTGGGGAGGAAGGATTAGCAGAGCCTTGTGCTGAGATGAAAGAGCCAATAGAGAAAGAGCAAACAAAGATACACAGAAGAAAGGATCCCATAATGAATGGTAAAAGTTATTTCCTTCATTCAGAACATACTAGCCAAGTGCCTGTCATGTGCCAGGGCTTGTGATGGTTGCTTGGGGTGGAGTGGTGAAGAATAGAGGCACATCCCTTCCTTTACTGAGCTGACAGCCCAGCCCAGACATTTCTAAAGAGGTGTGCCCTGGACCTTTTTGATAGTCTAGGGAAGGCTATGGGGTCCTCTCTCAGAATAATGCTTTTAATTTTATGTAATAGAATGCACAGAATTTACAAAGCAAATTGATGACAGTCTATTAGATAAAATTATTGAAATATTTAAAAATAAATTTGTGATTTAATAATATATGGACTTTGATTAATATATTAAATAAGATCTAAGAGCATGGCAAAGTAGTGATGACATATTTAGAAATATGTGCAGTAACTATCATGTGATATGAAAATATCTGCACTTTGAACTCTACAGAATCATAGACACTGCTAATGCAACTGTGATTTGTTTCTTTCACAATTGAAGGACATGATAATTTCAGTCAGATGTGAAAAAATACATCTTTATATTCACTAAATTCCAAGTTAAGGGATTCCTTAAATTCTGCCTAAATACCTAAAGACTCCAGGTCTGGAATCCCGGATGGGATATTGGATGTACTGCACCTGTTCCCTGGGCCTGGAAGGGAGACCCTTCAGGATGGTCGGGGTGGTGTCAATGGTGGGTAAGTTGGGAAGCAGTGAGTGACGGCATTTCCCTGTGAAGCTGGAGATGAAGCCATTTGCTGAGTGTTTGCATGGCAGGGATGGCCTGTGTGCTGGACAGCTCTCCTTTGCCCCTTTAGGTCCACTCTCCACCTGCCTCCTTCCTGCCCTGTGCCCGACACCAATAGGCTCTGTTTATACTTCCTTCTGTTTGGGACAGGCCAGTGGGAATACCAGCAGGAGATGAAGTAGATGAAGAATTCCAAAGTGTAGCCAACGTAGTGGATAGTTGGAGTGAAGGGGAGAAGTTATCACTGCGGATGGGGACATCTATTAAGCCAGAGGCCAGAGAGGTGGACAAGCCATTCACATGGAGGCTGGGGTCACCCATGCTGGAGGAGGGACTTGGAATAGAGAGGAAAGCTGAAATCAGGAGGTGAGGTCTGTGGACACAACATGGAGGTTGGTAAGTCACAGAAACAAGAAGTGATAATAGATGGTGCAGCCAAGCAGTGAGGTCTCCAAGAAAAAGGGTCTTTATCAAGAAGGTGGAGCAATATCTGGAAATGAGATGGCCAGAGTGTGCACAAGTGCCCCCTTCTCTGGACCTGATCTAACCTGTGTCTTGCTCTCTGGATCTCCCTGGGACTCCCTCTTGCCCTGACCTGGATCTGCCCTTACTCCAGCCAAGTCTGACCTGACTTAGCTAACCTCATGTGATCTGATGAGGTTTGTTCTGTTCTGGACTATCTATCATCCAGGTCCTTGACCTGGTTCATTTACAAACATAAATCATACTTCAGTAGGAAATGAGGTTAGATTACTGGAAGCATTGGGTAGTACAAGTGGCCACTCTTTTGAATCAGCTCTGCTACTAAGTAGCTTATGTACAAGTTAAATACTCTCACTGTTCTTGTTTTTTCTCATCTGTAAATAGGTATAATAAATAATAACTATGTCTGAAATGAGCTATTATATACCAAGTGCACATTGCACTTTGCCCGGCACGTAGGAAAAGTTTGGTAAAATGGAAGCTGTTTCTTAACCCCACATCTTTTACAGATACTGGCCTAGACAAGGTTAAGTAACCTTCATGAGGATGGAGACTTGTCTCTCTTGGTCAACTGCTGTATTTCCTAGCTCAGTGCCTGGCACATAGAAGGGGCCCAATAAAAGATATTAATTAAATCTGTACCAATCAAAGCTCATAAAATAACTGTATAGGCTTATGAACTCCTTCCTTTTTATTTCTGTATGATAAGTGGAAAGGATGGATATGGGATCTTTTCATTCTTATAGACTTTGTTGTTTATTTTTTCCAAGCACTTTTTCCTGTGCTTTGGTGTTGGGGCCACAGCAATCCAATGACTTAGCCAGAGAGTATATTCCTATCATCTTTGAATGGGAAGAAATTGGAACAGAAAAGCTGCATTTCTTGTCCACGGGCACTCAAAGCATAAATGGCTGAGTTGGGTCTCCCAGCTGGGATACATTTCTCTAAGAAATTTTTATGCCCAACAAGTTTGAAATAATTTAGAAATACTTTCAACCCACAGATTGAATCAAAAGAATGAATGTTAACAACACGTAATTAGAAGGAAAGGAGGTGCCTTCCTGAGAACTTCCCATAAACCAAGCACAGTGCCAGGAATTTTTACATGTAACAGTTGAGTTCATTATGATGTTAAGTAAATCAGAACATTTCGTTTCTCAAGCAGTCTTGCCACAGAGTGGGAAATGTGTGGATTTGGAGATCAGATAGACTTAGATTCATCCTTTACTAATGGGTCACCTTGGGCAAGAAGCTTACTGTCTATAAACTTAAGTTTTCTGGTCTATAAAATGGGTATTGTGCTGCCTGTTGCACATGGTGGTTGTGCAAAATGCTGTGAGCACTCTACATGTGTGTACGCAGCGGGCACTGGGCAGCAGAGTGTGGTGGTCAAGAGCATGTTCTCAGGAGTCTCAAGAGCATGTTTTCAGGAATACATGATTTTGAATCTCAGCTCCATTATTTACTGGCTGTGGGACCAGGGGTAAGTTACCCAGCTGTGCTGTCTTCCATTTCCTTATGTTGGAAAGAGAATGACAATGGCGTGCCACTCCTACTGCTTTGTTGACGATGAAATGTGTTAATATATGGCGAGCACTTAGACTAGTACAAGGTACACAGATTATCCACGATAGCCTATCGAATTAGCAACTTTATCTGAGAATTTCAGATAAATAGAAGGTTATACCTTAGCTACATATATCAGAAATTTGCCTAGCCTTAAAAAATTGGCATCCTACTCTAATAAATCCAAGTTACACGACGACTTCTTAAAGTACTTGTCATTGTGGAATGGAGTCTGCTCACAGCAGTCTGTTCCAGCCTCATTTTGCTAAAAATAGAGTCTTCAATTTGAACCTTTGAACCCAATAGCACTTCAGATGCTTAACAAGGCTAATAACGATTAACAAGGTCTCCTGCACAACTTTCTCCTCCTGAAAGTGGGGATGCAGAAGTGAGGACAGAGAAGCCTGTAGACACATAGGAGAGGAGATGGTCTTTCCAGGGGGTGGTAGCTTCCTGCCTGTCACATACAAGGTCTTTGAAGTAAGCAGGGAAAACTGAGCTTTCCACGTGGGGGACAAGCAGGAGGGGATGGGAGGGGATTATACTTCAGGACAACAAGCTCTGACACAGCAAGAGCAGCCAGGAGGGGTGGGTGCCTGCAGGGGCAGTGTCTGGGAGCATCTGGACTCTTACTGGCATGTCAGTTATGGTACATTGGTGGCAGAGCTGCCTCTCAAGGTAGCATAGCTTCCACAGGGAAAAGTCCTAATTCTCAAAAAGCTCACCCTAACTGAGCTCCATGTGTCTCCCAGTCACTCTCACCGTGTTCCACCTTTATTTTCTGAACTTCGCACCTTCCATCTGGCACTCACTCAGATATGTAAAGACCTACAGTCATGCCTCCCCTCCAAGACTCTCCTTTTCCCCAGTGAATAGCCTTTGTTCTTTAAAAAAAAAAAAACTTAAAAAACTTAAATACATACAGAAAAGTACACTTATGATAAGTGTACAGCTTAAAGAATTTTCAAACATTGAACACACTCATGCACAAACGGGAACAAGAATCAGAACATATCGGCACCCTCAGAAACCACTTCCAGGCTGTATTGCCCAAAAATTGCTACTATTTTGACTTCCAACTGCATCAATTAGCTTTGCCTGCCTTTGTACTTTATATAAATGCAATCATACAGTAGGTCTGAGACGTATGTAAAGTACACACAGCACCATGCCTGGCACACGGCACAAAGTGACAAGGGTCTTTGTGTCTAGCTTACTTTGTTCAACAGTGTATCTGTGAAATTCATCTGGACTGTCACAGGCAGCTGTAGATTGCTCCCATGCATTGCTATATGGTATTGTGTAGCATGAATACACCACAATTTATTTAGTCATTCTACTGTTGATGGGCTTTTGAGTTATTTCCAGTTGGAAGCTATTAAAATTACTGCTGCTAGGGACATTCTAGTATGCTTTTTGGTGCAAACATGTACACCCTTCTGTTGGATTTACACCCAAATGTAGGATTACTGGGTGGTAGGCTGTGCTTATGTGTAGTTTGAACACATGCTGTCAAACAGTTTGCCAAAGCAAATGTACCAACATCCACTGTTCTTTTTACCATTTGTCACTGATTTTGCTGCACAGGAAGCTCTCTGATGAACTTGGTTTGTAGGAGGAGAAGTGGGGCACACAGAGAGAAAAGATAATCTGGAACCTCCAGGAGTTTGCCAGGTAGGAGGCTGAAATCCAGCTGGAATTAAGGTGCTAAAGTCTACAACCCTTGAAAGTCCTGAAAAGATTGGCTAGACTTGGTCATGCACCTATCCCTGAGCCACTTCCTGTGATGGGAGGGAGTCACCATCTGATTGGCCAGCTCAACTCACACCAGATTCCTACTTCTTTTCCTGGGTGGGACATTGTGATTGACAGCTGCCTGCAGGGGACTGTTGGGCGCATCAGATGAGGGCTTGGATGTGAAAATGCTCAGTGAACAAGGAAAACACTACAGATGTTCATTATTACTGTCCTGCTTCCATCTCATTTATTATTGTGAAGAGTTTTCATACTCAGGAGATTAATGAGAAAGAAACCCAGCTTTTTCAATGAGGTCTCCAGGCCCAGCTGGATTTTATTGTTGGGAAATAAAGAACTGGCAGATGTTTTCTCTGAGTCTTGATCAGAAATATGAAGACAACAAATCTAGGATGAGGGAAACGACTTCTTAAAAAGAGAAATGGAAATCTGTGCAGGAAATGAATGTGAGGCTTGATGAGAATGGATCATTGCAAGGTGGTGTGTGCCCACAGAGATGCAGATAGCCAGTGCCTTTTCATCAAGAACACGCCATGACAAAGCAGCCTCCCCCCATGATGGCCATCTCTACATGGCACAGAGTCTGTGTTGGATGTCTCTACTGCCAGGTGTCATGTGTGAGGACGCTGGAGATTGACAGTGAGTTTTCTGGTGAAGGACCTAGGACTCTCCTTTTCCCATATGACTAATATTTTCAATATTTATTTGGATGGATAAAATTGAAACAGAATCAGAATACCTTGGCCTGGATCACAGTTGGAGGCCATTTTTCCCCCCTCTAGACTGTAGTTTTCTTATTTGAAAACAAAAGAGTCTGATTTAAAAATATCCAGGATTGTTCTTACGCTCACATCCTATGATTGTGATTCTTTAATGAACACATAGGAAGCATAAAAAGTTGTATTTGTTTCCTAGGACTGCCATAACAGATGACCACAAACTGGATGTCTTCAAATAACATAAATGTATTTGCTCATGGTTCTGGAGACCAGAATTCTGAAACCATGGTGTCAGCAGAGCTGTGCTTTCTCTGAAAGCTGTGGGAGAGGCTTGCTCCTTGCCTTCTTCAGCTTCTAATGGGTGGTTCTAGGAATTCCTTCGCCTGTGATGGGATCACTCTAATCTCTGCCTCCTTCATCATAAGGCCTCTCTGTTTCTTCTCCTATTTTTTTTTCTTTTTTTTGTCCCTTTTAAGGACACATCTTAGAATCAGGGCCCACCTGAATTCAGAATGATCTCCTCTCAAGATCCTTAATTCCATCTGCAAAGACTCTTTTTAAATTTTTCAAATAAATTCACATTCTCAGATTCCGCATGAACATGACCTCCAGGGAGTCAGCATTCAACCTGCTACAGAAGGTGTAAGTGGCATCCTCTTAAAGGGATTGTTTAAACTGTGGATGGAAAAATCCATTTGTATCTGTTCTGGCTTAAATTCTGGGTTCAAAATTGGCAATTTAAAATTTGTCTTTTTGTTTTTTTTTGAGACGGAGTCTCACTCTGTCACCCAGGCTGGAGTGCAGTGGCTGGATCTCAGCTCACTGCAAGCTCCGCCTCCCAGGTTTACGCCATTCTCCTGCCTCAGCCTCCTGAGTAGCTGGGCCTACAGGTGCCTGCCACCTCGCCTGTCTAGTTTTTTGTATTTTTTAGTAGAGACAGGGTTTCACCGTGTTAGCCAGGATGGTCTCGATCTCCTGACCTCGTAATCCGCCCGTCTCAGCCTCCCAAAATGCTGGGATTACAGGCTTGAGCCACCGTGCCCGGCCGGCAATTGAAAATTTAGTTGTGAAAAATATAAAGGCCAGCATTTAGAATCAAATCTGGTAGGTGGGACATGATAAATTTTTCATTCAGTCATTCGTTCACTCACTCATTCAACAATTGTGTTCTCAGAGTCTACTGCGTGTCAGCACCACAAGGCATAGATAAGCATATGCCAGTGTTTAGGCACTCAAGGAGTTTAAAACCCAGTGGGAGTATGGATGAGAAAACAATTTAAAAGTAATACATTGAGTTATGTAACAGCAATTAAAAGAAGTACTATGGAAAGTATAAGAGGAATTGCTTAATGCTTTTGGAGAGATTTGGGAGGTGTCCAGAAGACATGACATTTATCTTACATTTTGAAGGATGAAGGAGTAGGGATTAATCAGAAAAGCCCTTTGGTGTGGAGATGCATTCCATGCTGCAGGAGCAGTGCATGGGAAGCCCTGAAGTGAGAGCGTAGTGAAGGTTTGTGTTACTGGAGCCTGGCGTTCAAGAGGAGGAGAGAGGGACAGGAGACAGAGAGAGGTGAACAGGGATGGGTGTTTGGGTTTCATTCTGGGAGGCCACTGGAGGGTTTGAACTAGCACAGAGAGATATTTTGTAAAGATTTCTCTGGCTGCTGAGCAAATAATGCATGGGTGGGAGTGAGGTTATCCCAGTGGGGGGACCTCTAGGGGAAACCACGCAGTCAATAGAATTGGAGGCAGGCAGGAGGCCAGCACCATGTCTGTCCAGGTGATTTGTTCTCTACCTGCAGACCCCTGGTTGTAGCCTGAAGGTGAGGGGACAGTTGCAGGGACCAGGATTCAGCCCCGTGGCGGCAGTGTGGCTACAGTGAGGTACTGGGCTCTGGCTCTCCCTAAGCGTGTGGGCGATGCTGGGTCTGGAGAGTGAGGCTTACTTCCAGGGCACCCCAAATACTGGCACTGAGTGTACACCAACTGATGCTGGGCAGGGCTGAGCCAAAGGTGGTTGCGTTCTCAGGAAGTCCAGAGGCATAAGAGGGGTTGTGGAAAGAGACTCAGAGGCAAGTTTACAAGATGGGTGTTCGCTGGCAGCTTTAATTATTTATATGGCTATAGTAAATAACAGAACTTTTTTTGGAATGAATGACTAAAGGTTAAAATCTGGTCCCTGGTCTCCAACTTCATCCCCCAGCTTTACATCGGGGCCCCAGTAATATGAACTACTTGATCGGTTCCAAATGCATCATGCACACTCTGCACCTTATCTCTGCTGTTCCCTCGGCCTGGGACTCCCCATCCTCTGCAAGGTTAACTCACCTGGCCAATCATACAAGGGTTAAATTAACTGTACCTGACTGTCGTTCTTTCCCGTCTTTCTCTCTCCCCTTTTTTTTCTCTTTCCCCCCTTCATTTCTCTTCTCTCTCTCTCCCCCCCATCTCATATTTTTCTCTTTATCTTTGGATTTGACATGTTTGACTTCAATGTGCCTAAATATGATTTCCTTGTATTTATTCTCCTTGAGGTTCATGGAATTTTTTTACTTATCTCTTCAAATAGTTCTTCTGTAGAATTCTGGCCATTGATTGCTATTACTCAAATATAAGAGCTATATAGAACAGGATTCAGAGAAGTTAATTTTATTAAGGTCGCACAACTAAGAAGGCTCAAAGTTGAGTGTCAAAAATCTTGTTAAATACATAGATTAGTGAATGGATTATGACAAGGGATCTGACGTCTGCCTGTTTGACCTTCCTTCCTTCCTTCCTTCCTTCCTTCCTCCCTCCCTCCCTCCCTCCCTCCCTCCCTCTCTTCCTTTATACTTTTCTTCTCTCCTTCCTTCTTTTCTTTCTTAATTATATAAGCATATGCAAGGGTTAGCAAAAACCCAAAGCATAATAATAGTGACATGTAGGTTTAACATTTATTAAAATAATTTTCTCAGCATAATTTCACTCTTCCTTGATCCAGATATACAGAGGTAGGTTAAAACCCTATTTTCCATGGTCTTAAAAACCCAGATTCTCAGTCTGGCTGTCTCTTAATTTATTGTTTTTGTTTGTTTGTTTTGTTTTGTTTTGTTTACTTTTGTTTACTTTTAGTCTCAGGAGTATACATGCCAGTTTGTTATATAGGTAAATTGCATGTCACAGGGGTTTGGTGTACAGATTATTTCATCACCTATGTAATAAGCATAGTACCCAATAGATGGTTTTTGATCCTCACTCTCCTCCCAACCTCCAGGGGGTGCTGGTTTCAATTTTCCCTTCTTTGTGTTCATGTACACTCAATGTTTAGCTCCCACTTATCAGTGAGAACATGCAGTGTTTGGTTTTCTGTTCCTGGGTTAGTTTGCTTAGGGTAATGACCTCCAGCTCCATCCATGTCCCTGCAGAGGACATGATCTCATTCAGTTTTATGGCTGCATGCTTTTCCATGGTGTATATGTGCCACATTTTCTTTATCCAGTCTGCTGTTGATGGACATTTAGTTTGATTCCATGTCTTTGCTGTTGTGAATAGTGCTGCAGTGAACATACATGTGCCTTTATAATAAAACAATTTATATTCCTTTGAGTATATACCCAAAGGTAGAATTACTGGATTGAATGGTAATTCTGTTTTAAGTTCTTTAAGAAATTGCCTAACTGCTTTCCACAGTGACTAAACTAATTTACTTTTCTACCAGCAGTGTATAAGCATTCCCTTTTCTCCTCAACCTCTCCAGCAACTGTTATTTTTTGACTTTTTAGTAATAGCCATTCTGACTGGTGTGAGATGGCATCTCACTGTGGTTTTATTTTGCATTTATTTAGTGATTAGTGATGTTGAACATTTTTTCATATGCTTGTTGGCCGTGTGTATGATTTCTTTTGAAAAATGTCTGTTCATTTCTTTGCCCACTTTTTAATGGGATTGTTTGTTTTCTGTTTGCTAATTTAACTTCCTTACAGATCCTGGATATTAGACCTTTGTCAGATGCATAGTTTGCAAATATTTTCTCTCATTATGTAGGTTGTCTTTTTACTCGGTTGATAGCTTCTTTTGTGGTGCAGAAGCTCTTTAGTTTAATTAGGTTCCATTTGTCAATTTTGGTTTTGTTGCAATTGCTTTTTGGCATCTTCACCATGAAACCTTTACTAGCCCCTATATCTAGAATGCTACTTCCTAAGTTTTCTTCAAAGGCTTTTACAGTTTTAAGCTTTATATTTAAGTCTTTAATCCATCTTGTGTTGGTTTTTGTATATGGTGTAAGGAAAGAGTCAAGTTTTAGTCTTTTTGAAAAGGGTCCAGTTTTAATCTTCTGCATATGGCTAGTTACCCCAGCACCGTTTGTTGAATAGGGAATCCTTTCCTTATTGCTTGTTTTTGTTGACTTTGTTGAAGATCAGATGGTTGTTGCTGTGCAGTTTTATTTCTGGATTCTCTATTCTGTTCCATTGATCTAGTATTTTTGTACCAGTACCATGCTGTTTTGGTTACTGTAGCCCTTTAGTATAGTTTGAAGAATCTCACTCTGTCGCTCAGGCTGGAATGCAGTGACATATTCTCGGCTCACTGCCAGCTTCACCTCCCGGGTTCACGCCATTCTCCTGTCTCAGCCTCCCAAGTAACTGGGACTACAGGCACCTGCCACCATGCTTGGCTAATTTTTTGTATTTTTAGTAGAGACAGGGTTTCACCGTGTTAGCCAGGATGGTCTCGATCTCCTGACCTCGTGATCTTCCCACCTCGGCCTCCCAATGTGCTGGTATTACAGGCATGAGCCACTGCGCCCAGCCTTTAGGTTCTCTTTTGGTTCCATATGAATTTTAGAATTTTTTTTTAATTCCATGAGGAATGTCATTGGTAGTTTGATAGGTATAGTTTTGAATCTGTAAATTTTTGAGCAGTATGGTCATTTTAACAATATTGATTCTTCCTATCCATGAGCATGGAATGTTTGTTCATTTGTTCATGTCATCCTCTTTGATTTCTTTCAGCATTGTTTTGTAATTCATGTTATACAGATATTTCACCCCCTCGGTCAGCTGTATTTCTAGGTATTTTATTTTGTTTTTTGTTTTTTTTCTTAATTTGTTTCGTAACATTTGATAACATGTCAAACTGCATCTGGGCACCAATTTCTTCATCTTGAAGATGACAGTTCTGTCCTTGCTGCTTCTCAGCAGGTAGTGCAGAGGTAGAACAATGTCCATGAAAGCAACTTGAGAAGGTACAGTGGTAACTGGATATGTTTAAGGATTATGTTAAGTTCACATTCTTTGAACTTTTCCAACCTGAAGATCCCCAACTAGTCTTTGAAGAAATCCAGCTCAGGCAGCAACAACCCCCCATCAGATGTCTCAGTTGAGGCGCTCCTAGGAAGAAAATTTAAAAAGAATAGTTTCTGTGATTAGATACCTTTTCTATACTCAGAGTCACTACTTTTTATCCCCTTCCCCACATATAAATACTTGCCAAAGATTTGTCATTATTGGCCATAAAAACATTATTCAGTGACTGTCCGCCATGTGTCAGGGCTAGTGCTAGACACACTGAATAAAGAACCTCCAGTTCGTTTTTTTTTTTATTTTTTTTTTATTTTTTATTTATTTATTT
>NW_016828707.1:202039-213063 GCF_001698545.2 Rhinopithecus bieti | reverse complement strand
GATCTCAGCTCACTGCAAGCTCTGCCTCCCGGGTTCCCGCCATTCTCCCGCCTCAGCCTCTGAGTAGCTGGGACTACAGGCGCCAGCCACCACGCCTGGCTAATTTTTTTGTATTTTTAGTAGAGACGGGGTTTCACCGTGTTAGCCAGGATGGTCTCGATCTCCTGACCTCGTGATCCGCCTGCCTTGGCCTCCCAAAGTGCTGGGATTACAGGCTTGAGCCACCGCGCCCAGCCAGAACCTCCAGTTCTTATAAGAACATTGTGAGATCAATTTCAGTGTTCCTGTTTTACAAGAAAATAAAGCTAAAGCTCATGGCACAATGTCCCATTAGTTGTTCCCATTGAAAGAAGCTGGACCATCAGTGGCATCCATTGGAAATGATTGCCAGTGCTGCTGTACATCATCCCAGAGTATATTACTGGGAAGGCTGATGATGATTGGCACCATCTACAGGTCTTTGTTTCTGTGTCCTCCTCTTGTCCCTTGCAATTTGGTCCATCTGTTTTCCAACCTGTCTACTCTATTACACTTAGCCATCCCCTCTACCCTAGGCTGTCATGGTCACTTACCTGCTTTTAGGAGAATGAAAAAGAGTAAGGAGAAAGAGCCTGTGCTGTTTGAAGTCACACCTGGACACAAATCCCAGTAGTACCACTTCTAACCTGTGTGGTCTTAGGCAATCATTTTAGCCTATGCTTGGGTTTCCCCATCTGCAGACTGGAAGCAGTAATACCGTAGAATCAGCATGAGGGTTACATGCAGTGATTCATAAAGTGCCTGGTGTGTTGCCTGCCATTTAGTAAGGGCTGAGTATACGCGAGATTCTTTCCTCTTGTCTCACGAGGATTGTTGTAACCCGCTGTCTGTGCACCATGTCTCCATTGTATTTGTCTCTTCTAATCCTTCTGCCACCACTGCCAACTGACTCTTCCTAAGGGCTTATCCTTGCTCTTCTTTGTGGCCCCAGAAGATCTACTAAAATAATTCCAGACTTTTCATCCTAGGTTGTCAGGATTTACAAAATTTGGCCTCAACTCTTTCCAATGCTGTCTTCAGGAAGCCTCTGGGAAGCCCTCCAGCAGCGCATTGGGTTGATCCACATGCCCTGTTGCTTCCTGGGTACAGCTTACGTTGCTCCCTCTGTCTAGAAGGAGTTTCTTTCAACTCTGGGGGTTTTACCATGTTGGGCAGGCTGGTCTCGAACTCCTAACCTCAGGTGATCCACCTGCCTCAGCCTCCAAAGTGCTTGGATTGCAGGCATGAGCCACCGCGCCTGGCCTCCACAGTTTCAGTTTTGCAAGAAGGAAAAGCTCTGGAGATCTGTGGCACAATGTACATAGAGTTAACATTACTGAACAATTATATGTTTTTGCCACAACTAAAAAGAAAAAGTTTTACTGGGGATGGATAATGGTATCTACTCTAAAGTGTTTGTTATGAGCATTACATGAAATAATGTGTGTAAAGTGCCAGGCAACAGGCCCCAAACAAGGAACTGCTCAAAAAATTATAGCCACTGTGCCCGGCTAATTTTTGTTATTGTTAGTAGAGACAGGGTTTCACCATGTTGGCCAGGCTGGTCTTGAACTCCTGACCTCATGATCCACCTCCCTTGGCCTCCCAAAGTGTTGGGATTACAGACGTGAGCCACCACACCCAGCTGAATCATTTTTATGGGTATAGGACTACCCGGATATTCTATTTTTGCCTATGTTAGTTTTGGCAAGCTGTGTTTTTCTAGAATTTTAAAATGTATCTATGTTTGCAAATTTATACCTCTTTACTATATGTTTAATGTCTGTAGGCTCTGTAATGTACCCTTTTTCATTCCTAGTGTTATTTGTGTCTTTTTCCTATTTTCTTTATCAGTGTTACTACGGGTTTACCAATTCTATTGGTGGTTTTCAAGAATTTGCTTTTGGGTTTATTGGTCTTCTATATTGTATATTTGTTTCTATTTCGTTGATCCCACCCCTTAAAAAATTATGTCCTAACTTGTCATTTTAAATATTCTTTTCCTAATTTATGTATATACATGCTTATATTCATACATCACTGATTTTCAGCATTTTTTTTCTAACAATGCACTTAAGGTGATAATTTTCTTCCCAGCATTGTTTTATATCAGTCACATAAGTTTTAACATGTCATATATTCATTATAGGTGAGTTCAGATTATTTTCCAATTTCTGTGTTAATTTCCACTTCTGCTAATTTTTGAGAAGTGTATTTTAAAAGTTCCAGACATTTGGAGATTGTTTTGTTTTTTCTTATTGAGTTCCAGCTTCATTTAACTGTAACCAGATTGTAAACTGTACGGTTATAGTGGACTTGGCCAGAGTCAGGTCTTGTTTTCTGGCCTCACAGGTGCTATATTCTTTGCCACAGGTTTTTAGGTTTTACCCATACATTTTGTAAGGTTATAAAAAATAGAATAAAGGATGAGACTCATGAAATAAAGTAGATGTTCTTTGTTTTTCTTTTGAGTTATCCTCAAGCCTTAATAAACTTTCCATATATAGGATTCTTAGCTTATTACTAGTTGATATCTTTCACTAAAAAAAAAATATGTTTATTGAGCATCTTATGCCCATGAGGCATTTAACTAGATATTGGGTATTTCACAGTGATTAAAATCAGACACCACCCCAGACCTCACAGCCCAGTAGGGCAGACTGATAATAATCAATTGAACAGGAGAATGGTGTGTTTATAAACTAAGATGAATAGTGTGTTACTTTAAACTAAGATGAATGCTCTAAAGAAAATGAACGTGCTTCTCTGAGAGCATATAGCAAATGAATCTTGCCTGCTTATTCAGGGTTGTAGGGGGACGGGGGGGCAATTCTCTTACCTATGTATTAAGTTGTCATTGTATGTAGAAAATTTAAAGAGATTTGATGTCTAAAAAGATTAATTGCTTGCATGTTGCAAAGCTCTTGTATTATTTTTAGATCATCACAACCATTTGATTTTCTCCTACTGATTAATATTTATCTCATTGGTTCTTTAAAATTTATTTTTTATTGAGGTAACATACATACAGCAAAGTGAATTAATCTTAACCAGACAGCTCAACACGTTTCTTACATACATATGCATGTCAGTGACAACCACACAAATCAAGATACGGAGCATTGTCAGAGGGCCCCTTATGATGCCTCATTCCCAGTCAGTGCCCCACCAAGAGGCTACTACTGCTATTCCAATCTCTAACACAAGCCATTTGTGTAACATCTTTTTAACTTAATGTGAATGGAATCATATAATAAATATTGTTTTATATTTGGCTCCGTTCACTTAACATAATATCTTTGAGATTCATAATGTCATTGATATACTATTGTATATAAGTTTATTCTTTTTCATTATTGCCTACTATTCTGCTATATGAATATAATTAATTTATTTAATCATTCTACTGCTGAGGGACAGTGGGGTTGGTATAATTGGGGGATTCTATGAATAAAGCTGCTATGCACATTCTTGTCCGTGGTGAACATGTGCATGCATGTCCCTTGAGTATTTTATACCTCATAAAGGTGTTTCATGGAGTGACACACACAAAGCCCATAGGCTGTCACATGCCCCAAAGCACTGTATTGACTATACTGAATGTAAATGGTGACTTTGGTTGTCTAATACTCTGAGATTAGAAGAAGGAAATTGTGGGACCTGAGCTGTGGGGGTGATGTTTAATCTCATCAGACCTTCCCATCCATGTTAGAGAGGCAGATGCTGAGCCCAGAGAGAGGACATGCCCTTCCCGGGACCATACAGTCATCAGTGGCCTCTGATCACCACATGGGACTTGCAGATGTTTCATCTCACAAGCTTAGTGTCTTTTAAGCCAGAGACCATCTTTCAGAGATGTGTGAAATTTACTTCACAGAAAATTTTATCTTGGACTAAAACCTATCAACAGAGTGTTCAAGCTTGGGCTCCCAGGAGAAGGGCTGGAGGTCATCTAAGGAAGTCGTAGTTGCAGGGTATGGATCTGGAAGGAGTTTGATACTTAAAAGAACACACCCACAGCAAGCATTCTTCAAATAATTCTTCCCTGGCCCTAGCTTTCCACTTTCCCACTGCCTCCCTGGGTGAGTAAATGAGCTATATCCATCAGTGTAAACTCAGAACATTACTTGCTCTCTGAACCCTCAGCCAGGTTTAAGCACCAGCTGCCCTGTCTGTCTAAATGCTCCTCCACTGCTTTTCTAGCCTTAAGGCCTGAGTCAGACATCCTGTCCCCTGGGAAGTCTTCTCCTGCCTCCTGTCTGAGCCTGAGTGACTGACTCTCTCTCCCTGTGTTCCTGAAGCCTTTTATTAGCTGACCTTAGCTCTGGGCACAAGATGGACTAGGCTTCTTGGATATATGCTCCATGGAACCCTGAACTTCTTAAAAATGAACTATGTCAGGTGTATTTCTTGTCTCCTTTCCTGGTGAGATGGGACTGTGAGGATGGATATTAGGGATGCCTTGACTCCACTAGCTCCTTGACAATTAGCACAGAGCAGGTACCCAGTAAATGAGTGAGTGGATGAATAAGTGAGTGAGTGGATGAATAAGTGGGTGAGTGGATGAATAAGTGAGTGAGTGGATGAATAAGTGAAAGTGGATGAATAAGTGAATGAGTGAATGAATACATGAATGAGTAAATGAATGAGTGAGTGGACAAGTGAACATGAGGGTGAATGAGTGACTGAGTGAGTGAATGAATGAATGAGTGGCAACTGAGTGAGTGAATGAGTTGGTGAACGAGTGAGTGAATGAGTGAGTGAGCAAGTGATTGAGTGAATGAATGAGTGAATGATTAAGTGAGTGAATGAATGAATGAGTAAAGGAGTGAGCAAGTGAATGAGTGAGCAAGTAAGTGGGTGAGTGAATGAGTAAGTGAATGAGTGAGTGAATGAATGAGTGAATGATTAAGTGAGTGAGTGAGTGGATGAATACAGAGCACTGTCCAGAACATGGCAGCTCCTCCTCACTCCGCCATAACCATCTCACCAGCCACCATCATCAGCCCTATGGGTCTTCTTGCTTCTACCCTTGGGCTCCTGGATCCTCTGCTCACAGCAGCTAAGGAGACCCGTTTCCATCATATCACACCACTCTTCTGCCCTGATCCCTTCAGTAACTCCCACTTCACTTAAACAATACAGCGGGGGCTGGGCATGGTGGCTCACGCCTGTGTAATCCCAGCACTTTGGGAGGCCAAGGTGGGTGGATCAACTGAGGTCAGGAGTTCGAGACCTGCCTGGCCAACATGGAGAAACCTAGTCTCTACTAAAAATACAAAAATTAGCTGGATGTGGTGGCGGGCACCTGTAGTCCCAGCTACGCAGGAGGCTGAAGCAGGAGAATAGTTTGAGCCTGAGAGGCGGAAGTTTCAGTGAGCCAAGATTGTGCCACTGTACTCCAGCCTGACAGAGCAAGATTCCATCTCAAAAAAGAAAAAAGAAAACCAAAACCAAACCAAAAACAAAAACAAAACAAAACAATACAGCTGGAAAATGTTGAGCTGTGGTCAGACTTCTGAGTTTTCAAATCTCACGCCCTTTTTGTTGTGAACTTGGAGCTTCAGTTCCTTTCACTCTCTTGTGTCTGTGGATGGCGTGGAATGTTAATGTGGGTTCAGAGTTCATAGGAAATACTGAAAACAGCACCTAGCGGATAGTCAGGGACTTCATCACTATTCATTATCAG
This sequence comes from Rhinopithecus bieti, assembly GCF_001698545.2. Classification (NCBI taxonomy): domain Eukaryota; kingdom Metazoa; phylum Chordata; class Mammalia; order Primates; family Cercopithecidae; genus Rhinopithecus; species Rhinopithecus bieti. The sequence goes on along the minus strand of NW_016828707.1, from coordinate 207,356 downwards.
TGTTGTGAGGATCAAGTCAGAATAAAACAAAAAATTATAGGGAGATTGAGAAGTGACACATCTGAGTTAAGCGTGCAGGGGGACAGTGCCTGGGTTCAAGCCCCAACGTGTCACTTACTGCTCGTGCCCTTACAGTACATTGGGGTGATAATAGTTTGTGCCTCATAGGTTTTCAGACAATTATGAGATTGAATGTATGAACATAACTTGAACAGTACCTGACATACCCCCAGTTCTCAATAAATGTTGCTGCTAAATGTTCATTTCATTAGGCTCCACAGCCTTTCAGGGCTCACAGAGCCTGTGCCCCGCCTCCCTGTCGCAAGCTTTCCGTGCATAAAGCTAAGCTCTTGGCTGCTTCCAGAACTGCTCCATTCTCCCCTGTGTGAGCCCTCAGACATCAGTGATCTGTGATTATCCTCTTCCTTTCCCACCCCACATCTAATCCATGAGGAAATCTTGTCTCCTTCAGCACACCCAGGATCCAGCCACTTCTCAGCACCTCCCCAGCATCCACCCTGGTTCAAGTCATCATCACCTCTATCCTTGGTGATTGTAACAGCTTCATGCCTGGTTACCCCAATTGTCCCTTTGCCCCTGTTAGTCACTTGCCAGTGCAGCTGTAGGGGATCCTATTAAAACCTCAGCCAGGTCATGTCATTCCTCTCTTCTCAACCAGCCCAAAGTTCCCCATCTCACTTGGAGGTAAAGCTAAATTGCCGGCAGTCGTCTACAAGGCTCCACGTGGTCCAGTGCCCGTTATCTCTCAAGCCTCATCTGCTTGCCTCACTTCTTTCCAGGCTTGTGAAAGCCTGTTTTTCAGGCACCTGCCTTTGAGCTTATTGCACCTTCTTCCTAGAGTGCTGTGTCCCAGAGTTTTACATGACAACCTCCCTTTCTCCTCCAGTCTTTACTCAACAACACCTTCTCAAGAAAGCCTTTCCTGGCAACCTCATCTAAAATTGCCACCCTCAAAAATTACCCACACGCCTCCTATTTTTTTCTATAGCAAAAATCAACATGATGTACTGATATTTATGTTTATCTTTTTATTTACTGGCTACCTCATTTAGAGTGTAAGCTCCATGAGGACAGGAATTCTTATGTCTGTTTCTTCTCCAAAATGTTCTCGGCACCTAGAGCTATGCTTGGCACACATTAGGTGCTCAGAAAGTTCACGTCACTTGGTGGATATTAACAGAATGCAGGCAGAGGCAGGGTAGCTTTGTGATTTAGAGCCCAGGCTCTGGCATTCGACTGCTGGAATTTGATCCTGGGTCTACCACCTATTGACTATGGATTTCCGTTAAGTTACTCAACATCTTTGGACCTCAGTTTCCTTATTTTCTCTTTATAAAGCAGAGAGAATAACAGTACTATGTAACACCCAGTTACATAAAAATTTAATGAGTTAACATTCATGAAGCTCTCATAATATTGCCAGACACACAGTAAATGCTCAGTGAGTGTTACCTTCACTATAATTTTCAAAACCTGTTTCCTTCCTCATTCTTTCTAATATTCTTTAGGATGCCAGGCAGAAACCACGTACTGGGATGAGAGATCTAAGGCCCAACTCTTCCTTTAAGAGGATGCGCTCTAGTCAGGGACACAGATGCACCAGACTATTTTAATGCAAAATGATAAGGGGTATATTTAGGAGGGTCTCAGAACACAGAGTTTGGAGCTTATAATCCTGCTCACAGAGGTCAGGAAGGGTTACTAGAGAAGATGCTGTCTGAACAAGACCTGGGAGTGTGGTAGGTGGGGATGGGGCAAGAGTTTCCACACTGAGGAACATAAGTGTGCAGAGCTAGGGGAATCCACTTGGAGGGGGCTCAAGTCATGCCGAGCTGCTTCTTATCATTCTTTTCCTCCAATGTGGAAACCATATGCAAACATATACACACATGCACACACACACAGACACACATACACACACACGGAGCCATACACACTAAAATTTACAGCTTCACGAGATTTTTTGCAAGATTATATTAAGTGAAAAAGGGAGAAAGTTGCCAAATGCTTCATGCTCTGAGTTTTCCCAACATTGCGAATTAGCGACACCCTTACCAAATGTCCATTAAGTTCCCAGCATTGGTCATGGCAAGATTTTCATACATTAAAGAGAAATTTGCTAAGCTTCTGACACGTAGCAGACCCCAGCTGAGCGCTGAGATGATTGAGATGGGGCCAGAAGGAGCATACAGCTAGTGTGGGCAGCAGATAGCTAAACAGGAGATGACAATACAGTAAGATCAGTGCTCACAGAGACACGGACAGGCCCCTCAGGACACAAAGGACCCAGCCTTTAACTCTGCCTACAGTGATCAGGGAGGCTTCGTGGAGGAGGCACCATTTGATCTAAAACTTGCTGGGGGAATAGGAGTACACTAGGCTACTGACTTTGAAAGGGCCTTCTGGAAAGGGAGAGAAACACAAGTAAAGGCAGGGACCTGAGAAGTGAATGGCCTATTAGGGAAGGAAAGACATCTGGCACATGTCAGATGGGAGAGGTGGGATACCAATCTGGAGAAGTAGCCTGTGTTGCACGTTGGTTTCTCAGGAAGCAGACTCTGAGGTGGAAATTAGCAAGAAGGAGGTCTACTAGGGGGTGCCTAATTAGGAGGGGCCCTAGGGACCAACATTTGGGGAAGGCAACAGAAGGGAAGGAGGCAGTTGTTTAGAGGGAGTAGCTGGCCTTGGTGCAGTCTCAGTGAGGCTTCAGTGGACCCCAGGGTGGTCTGAAGCTGGATGGCTCTTCAGAGTTGTCCTGAGTTGGGGTGAGGGGGCAAGGCTTTTATGCACCCATGTCAATCAGCCAATCACTGTGGGCTGCCCAAGGAAGGGGGACACGTTGGTCAAGGTGGTTCTTTAGCAGAGACAACTCCAAACATGGCTGATAGCTGAAGGCTGTCTCCTCTCAGTACCTCCAGCAGCTGGGGGGTGAGCCTGCAGTCCTGTAAGGGGGTCCGGGTAGCAAATCATGGCATCCTTCACTAGAGCCTGGCCCTGCTCATGAAGGTGGCTGCCCATGAAGGCTTCGTGCACCAATTATGAGGCTTGCAACTTATCCTGAGGCTGCAGACAGCCATCAAAATCCTATGACCATGGAAAATATATGCATCCAGATTTGTTTATTAGAAAGACTTGCTGTGTGTCAGCTGGAGGAGAGAGGAAGGAGACAGCAATACCTGTTAGGAAGTTATTGTGTCAGTCTAGGTGAATGGTGGCGAGGCCCTTAGCAAAGATAGTGGCAATGGGGACATAGAGGATTTGTGGGTAAAGGAAAGTAATGACAATCATGACTTATTAAGACCCTGTCACACATCAGACTCTTTAACCTATTGTTTCTAACCTGCCCAATTGTTCTGCAAAGTTTACATTTTTACACATAAATTGAAGATCAGAGAGGTTTAATAACTTGCCTACAATTACACAGTAGTAAGGAACAGAGCTAGGAATAAGCCGCAATTCCATCCTTAAAATTCTGTGCTATTTCTTATGAACTAGCACCTAGGACAGCTCCCCCAAACACCGGACACTCAAAACAGTAGTTGTTACTACTATTGTTATTATTATTACTATGACTACTACTATTGCCAACATTATCTGAATAAAATCAAGGCCCCAGTAACAGATCTGCATTTTATTAGCAGAAGCACTGAGGATTGCTGACAGCTAATGATGATCTTGACAGTATTAGCAGCAGAAATATTCAAATGCAATTAAAAACTGCAAATATAATAATCAAATGTAAATGAGCGGCAGCCAACAATTACTGGTGCATATACAATTAGCACATATGGTAATTTAGCAGGAGGCATAACTCGCTCCATTTCATTGCTTCTAACAAATTGCTAATTCTCCACCCTCCCCTCCTTCCTTCCCCTCCTCTTTGCTGTGAACAGTTTCCTCCCCATGTTTGTCCACTCTCTCTGTTGGCAGACGCAAGTCTAATTAACTGGACTCTCTTGGAGCCAAGATGCATCCAGTTGCAGCTCAGCAGAAGGGCAGGTCCCATTGCCTGTCTGGAGCTGGCAGACAGGTATAATTTGAGAATGTAGCATCCTGTCTCCCTTGCTGAAAAATAAATAAGCTTATAAAGTAGCTTCCAGTGTGGAATTCTACACAGCCATTAAAAATGGCAGTGTGGACTCATACAGACATGAAGAGATAGCCACAATATATGGTTGAGTATTAACCAATTTTTTAAAAGCATATGAAAACAGCATGTAAATGTGATCTCATTTTCATATTGAATCCATAGAGAGCACTTTGCTGGCAGGAAAGACACCATTATAATCATTGCAGAGCTTATCTTTGAGTGATAATTTGTTGGTTCATTTAATGTTCATTTAATACTCAGTGCTTTTTTTCTATTTTATACGTATTTTCACAGTAAACATTTATTACGTTAATAATCAAAGTCAAGTCATTGAGTTGGTTAACACCCACATAGAAGAAGACTTAGCTCAAATATCAACTATCCCCTGTAGCCTTCCATGATCACCCTCCCAGCCATCCCAAAGACTTGAGCGTCTCTTGCCCATGCCTCTATTTTAGCATCTTATTTTATTGAATGGGTTTGTAGAGCTCTCTTTCCACTAGACTGTGAGCTCCTAAAAGACAGCAGGGGCTTAGATAATGTTTGTGGATATGAATTGGTGCTCTCTAAGACAGTGCAAAGAGAGGGACCTCTCACTGGAGGATGGCCCATGTGTGTCAGTGCAGTCCCGTATAATTTATATGTATCATCAGTGCAGTCCCATGTAATTCATATGTATCATCAGTGCAGTCTCATGTAATTCATATGTATCATCAGTGCAGTCCCGTGTAATTCATATGCATCATCAGGGTGTGTCTGAGGCTTGATTTGGTTTTCACTGGGCAAGTGGTCCCAGCTGATGATAAGATCACATTCTGCCCAGTCTCCTAAAGCCACAGCAGGGGTGTCATCCCATGTGTTCCCATTCGCCTCTCCCTGCAGAACTCTGTGAAATGTTGACAGTTTGTGGGAGCATTGATGTCCATCTCTGTAGTGAAAGGCAGAGGATGTTCTACTTATTATCCCCAAAATACAACTGCCACAGAACTCACCTCCATCCACCTATGCAAAATCACCTGGCCTGGAAAATCGTCACACTGGCTAAGAGTGATCAGGAAAGCATGTCCTTGTGTCGGATGGCTTCATTCTTTTCTTTTCCCTAAACAATATTTTACATATTATGACATGGAGACATCTTAGCGTCCTGTTTGATTTTGACGTATGTATTTGTTTGATCAGTTTTTACAAAGGACCAGTTTTGACAAA
>NW_016828707.1:177903-199450 GCF_001698545.2 Rhinopithecus bieti | reverse complement strand
TAAGCTTATAAAGTAGCTTCCAGTGTGGAATTCTACACAGCCATTAAAAATGGCAGTGTGGACTCATACAGACATGAAGAGATAGCCACAATATATGGTTGAGTATTAACCAATTTTTTAAAAGCATATGAAAACAGCATGTAAATGTGATCTCATTTTCATATTGAATCCATAGAGAGCACTTTGCTGGCAGGAAAGACACCATTATAATCATTGCAGAGCTTATCTTTGAGTGATAATTTGTTGGTTCATTTAATGTTCATTTAATACTCAGTGCTTTTTTTCTATTTTATACGTATTTTTCACAGTAAACATTTATTACGTTAATAATCAAAGTCAAGTCATTGAGTTGGTTAACACCCACATGGAAGAAGACTTAGCTCAAATATCAACTATCCCCTGTAGCCTTCCGTGATCACCCTCCCAGCCATCCCAAAGACTTGAGCGTCTCTTGCCCATGCCTCTATTTTAGCATCTTATTTTATTGAATGGGTTTGTAGAGCTCCCTTTCCACTAGACTGTGAGCTCCTAAAAGACAGCAGGGGCTTAGATAATGTTTGTGGATATGAATTGGTGCTCTCTAAGACAGTGCAAAGAGAGGGACCTCTCACTGGAGGATGGCCCATGTGTGTCAGTGCAGTCCCGTATAATTTATATGTATCATCAGTGCAGTCCCATGTAATTCATATGTATCATCAGTGCAGTCTCATGTAATTCATATGTATCATCAGTGCAGTCCCGTGTAATTCATATGCATCATCAGGGTGTGTCTGAGGCTTGATTTGGTTTTCACTGGGCAAGTGGTCCCAGCTGATGATAAGATCACATTCTGCCCAGTCTCCTAAAGCCACAGCAGGGGTGTCATCCCATGTGTTCCCATTCGCCTCTCCCTGCAGAACTCTGTGAAATGTTGACAGTTTGTGGGAGCATTGATGTCCATCTCTGTAGTGAAAGGCAGAGGATGTTCTACTTATTATCCCCAAAATACAACTGCCACAGAACTCACCTCCATCCACCTATGCAAAATCACCTGGCCTGGAAAATCGTCACACTGGCTAAGAGTGATCAGGAAAGCATGTCCTTGTGTCGGATGGCTTCATTCTTTTCTTTTCCCTAAACAATATTTTACATATTATGACATGGAGACATCTTAGCGTCCTGTTTGATTTTGACGTATGTATTTGTTTGATCAGTTTTTACAAAGGACCAGTTTTGACAAAGGTACCCTTGTAACTCACACTCACTTTATAGAGTATTTCTGTCATCCCCCAAATGTCTTTGATGTAGCCTCCTTGTTCCCTATCACTGTTATCACTGCTTTCCGGGAAACCACTGTGCTTATTTCTATCGCCATACATTGGTTTTGCCTATTCCAGAATTTTATATGAATGAAAATATTGTGGGCCTGGCTTCTTTCACAAGCATAATGTTTTTGAGATTCAAGTATATCATTGTATATAGGAGTAGTTTATTTCATTTTGTTGTGTAGAATCCCACTGTATGAAAATACTGCAATTTGATAATTCATTCTTCGATCGATACACATTTGGGTTGTTTTGGGTTTGAACTATTATAAATAAGTCTGCTGTGAGCATTCCTATGTTAGTGATTTCGTGAACATATGCTTTCATTTCTCTTGAGTAAATACTTAGGAGTGGAATTGTTTGGGTATAGAGTAAGCATATTTTTAGTTTTTAACTGACAAAGAGTTTTCCAAAAGTCATCATAAAATTTTACTGGAGTTCTGGTTACTCCATATCCTTATCAACATTTGCAGTTGTCAGTTTCCTTAATTATAGCCATTCTAGGCAGTGTGCATTGGTATTTCTTTGTGGTTTTAATTTCCTTTTCTCCAATGACTAGCGATATTGGGTACTTTTAATCTAATTATTAGTATTATTTATCTTCCTTTGTGAAGTATGTATCTAAGTATTTTGCCTATTTTTAAAACTTTTTTAAAAAATTGCTGTGTTGTACAAGTCCTTTATACATTCCTGATGAAAGTTCTTTGTCATGAATGTATTTTGTGAATTCTTTATCCCAACATATGGCTTGGTTTTTATTTTATTAGTGATGTCTTGATGCCATTATGAATAATATTTTAATTTGGATGAACTGCCATTTTTCTTCTTTATATTCATTGCTTCCTATCCCCTAATAATTATTACCTACCTCATATCACAAAGGTAGTCTTCTGTGTTCCTTTTAGAAAATATACTTAATAGATCCATTATTGATCTGACATTATTTTTGTGTATGGTGTGAAGTAGCCATTGATATTTTTAATCCCATATAATCAGTTGTTCCAGTCCTAAATGTCAGAAAACCTTTTTCTAATGAATTTCTCTGGTCCTTCGTTAGAATCTGGACAATGGTGTAAAACACCCACCTCAGAATTACACCACCTGACACGTGAGAATGCGTGGGTGTTTCTGCAACTCCTGAGAGTAGCTGAAGGCTGCTCCTTGGAAAGCGTTAATTCTTTGTTCCTTTTAACCTGCTGCATACATGGGCTTCTGCAGGTCCAGATAAATTTTCTCAGACAGAGAAATGTGATACCCATGTGGAAGAAGACTTGGCTCAAATATCAACTACGCCCCGAGGCTTTGCCTGACCACTGCCCCCTTTCATCCACCTCCAGTTGGAAGCATCTCAGAGCTAATTGAAATGATGGGGTCCCAGGTTTATGGACAGGCAGTGACATATTTGCTGTAGAGAACTACTAATGTAAATATTCCAAGCCACACCAAGAACGCCGAGATGTTTCTAAAATATTTTGAGTTATAGTAGTCTCACTTTTATTTGTTGCATATTTATTAATTTAAAATTAAACATGCTGATAAACTTCCACATCTTGTAATTCGAAATTGACGGTTTTCATTTTTTCCCTGTCATTTCAGTCTTTGGCCTACTTTTATATACTCTAGTTGTTGTAAACTTTACATTTTTTATCCTCTTTATTTTTGGCTTGATATTCTAAGTGTTTTCCTTGTCATAGCATAGTGTTGATTTTAATAGCACATGGTATTCCATAATTTGGATGTACTAAAATGTATTTACTCACTGTCCTACTTTTAGATAATAGGATTAGGTGAGTTTAATATTTGGTAATATATTAAATGATGAGCATCTTTGTACATAAAAATGTTCAGTTATTTAGTTTCAGTTCTTTAAGGAAACTTTCTAGGTGTTGGCTTCCTGGATGAAAGGGATAGTATACATTTAGTCTCTTAATATACATGTAGTCTCCCAATAATCAAATTCATTAGTAAGTTTAGGATTTAAACCACGAATGCTACAGTGAATTTTATCAAGGATTTCTCTTATTACCCAATAATAATAACAACAGCATCACCATCATTCGGACACAATTTCTTTGTTGTGATTTTTTTTTTTTTTTTTTTTTTTTTTTTGAGACGGAGTCTCCTCTGTCGCCAGGCTTGGAGTGCAGTGGCGATCTCCACTCACTGCACAGCTTCCGCCTTCCAGGTTCAAGGCGCATTCTCCTGCCTCAGCCTCCCGTGTAGGCTGGGACTACAGGCGGCCTGCACTGCGCCCGGCTAATTTTTGGTATATTTTTGTTTTAGTAGAGACGGGGTTTCAGCCACTGTTTAGCGGCCAGGATGGTCTCTATCTCCTGACGCTCGTGATCCGCCGGTTTCCTTTCGTCTCAGCCTCCCAAAGTGCTGAGATTACAGGCGTGAGCCACCGCGCCCGGCCTCTTTGTTGGGATTTTGACAAACAGTATTCCGAACTGGCTCACCGTCTGTCCCTAGAGAAATCAGCTTTTTAAGATAGTGCAGTTATAAAACTCACTCTGCAAACTGAGCATATAATGTGGGATTAAAATATACAGCTCTCTTCAGAGCTGCACAAATGTCTTCGGGGAGTGACTGGGGGTAAAAGGGTTAGGTCTGGTTTCAAAAACAATATACAAAGATCTTAATTAATGCTCTGGGAGATCTCGCAACAACAGATGGTTAATTAAATTCACAGATGGGACTCCACTGAGAGGTGGTGTGAACTCTGGGAAAAGGTGAGGAAATTAGAGAAGGAACTCTGTGAAGTGGCCAAGGAACATACAGTGAATCTGAAGATGTGCAGTTTTCTGAATCAAAATTTTTTAGTCTCATATTAATTCAGTGTTTTACCTCAACCACTCGTCTCTCTTAGGTTGGCTTGTTTAAAGGAGCACTGAGTATGGGTGGGACTCTGGGTGGGGGTTCCTTCCTTTCATCTTGATGATGTTTAGCAATTCCCCTTGGCCTCTTTGAGATCCAGATTCTTGTGTCTTTGCGGAGAATAATAGTTACATTTACTTTGCAAAGTTAAATGAGAGCAAGAGTAGGTAAACACCTGGTCAACTCCAACATTAGTTTAAAGTTGCTCATAATTCCTTTTCAACTCAAGCATCTTTTGCCTGAACTTTGGTCATATACTTTAAAATATATTTTTGCCCACTGCAGTGCGGGTTAAATAAAGGCCAACCAGAGGTCTCCCCATCTCACACATCTACACTTTTTGGGGTCTGTGGACCAAGATAGGACCTGGGAGGTGAATTCCTGAATCCTAAAACCAGGTGGCATGCAGTGCTTGGATGGAGGACATTGTACTACAAATGTCATCGCTTGCAAAAGAGAAAACCACATTTGCAGTCATCTTGTTGAAACTGTGAGTGAGGAGGATCTGAAAGATTCCCAGTGAGCAACGGGTATTAAATGGGAAAGAACTGTCCAGTGTCCATTATCGCTGAGTAAGGCTCGGTGCAGTGCCACTGACATGCTCTTAAATTCAGTTCAGTCTTTATATTTTTAAAATTGAATAAAAGGAAAAACATGTATTAGTCTGTGACCTTGATGCTTTTACCCGCCCCTCCCTGCTTTCCCTGAGTTTCTCAGCTCAGTGCCTAATTTGCTTACATGGAGGTTTGTTTGTACCTAAGCCTGGGTAGGGAGGGACTCCTGGGTTATCAATCTGAGTAACAGCAGCTCCCCTGGGAGAGTGTGGGAAGATGAGCGCATTCTCACATCTCAGGAAAAGAAATGAAAGCTCCAGTACATTAAATGACTCGCCCAGGGTCACGCAGCAAGTCTGGCACACAGCAAGTCAGTTGCACAGCTGGGACGAAAAATTAAGTTTATTCATTTATTCTGGTTATGCAAGTCTTCTGATGTCTCATCCAGTCTCACAGCCAAAGAGTAGAGAGAGAACAAATTACACGAGAGTGCGGGGGAAGGAAACTGAAAAATGGTCCCATTTATTATTGTAAATGGCAACCCACTTTAAAGAGACGCTGCCTGTACCGTATTTTCTAATGAAAAGAGAATCTGTGAATCCTTCATCTGTTCCTCACCTCTACCATCTCTGAAAGCTGCTCAGAAGCCGACAGCTCTGCTGCCTGTCTTTGGGGGATAGAGAGTGGGGAGGATGGTTACCGACTCTGAGAAAGGCTTGCCAGCGATGCTTGGGGCATGCTCTTGGGAGGTTGCTTTGGACAAGGTACAAGAAGAGTTACAGGACAGCAGTTGGTTAGGGAGCCATTCCATTCGCTTGCCAGCAGCCTGTAGGCTGAAAATGCTCTGCTGTTGCAAGGAAAGGTAAGCCAACTTCTCTGAGGTTTGTTGAGCATCATTTTAGAGAGAGGAATGTAAAGAAAGTCTCACTTTGATATTTCTTTGTGTTTTGGGGCACAGTTCTACCACACTCCACTGCCTACCTTTTCCTCTGATGTGGAAAGTTCAAGCAATCTAACCCCTGCTTCTCTCACCACATGCCAGCCACTCTGGCCTCATTATATACTGCAAATGTGCTAAGCTCATTCCCTACTCAGGACTGTAGTGTTTGCCAATTTATCTGCCTCGACTGCTCTGCCCCAGGACCTTTGCATAGCCACCTTCTTCTCATCATTCAGCTCAAATCCTTCCTTATCAGATACACATTCCTTGACTAATGTTTGTCCAGCTGCTTTCCCAGCTCCTTTGGTCACTATCATTACCCTGATTTACTAAGCACTATTTGAAGTTGCTGTGTGTGTGTGTGTGTGTGTGTGTGTGTGTGTGTGTGTGTGTGTATGTAGCAAATACATATGCTTTATGTTGGTTGGCTTTATGTTTTGCTTTATGCTGGTTGACTGCCACTAGACTGTAATCTCCAAGAGTGAAGGGACCTTCTGTCCTGTTCACAATGTATTCCTGCACCTGCACATGACACAGTTGTCAATTTTATTAACATTCCTTTGAAAAGTCTCCTCTGTAGCAGAAAGCAGGCTAAGGGCTTCTGCTTCTGGTTGAAATGGGATAATAGGGACCAGATTTACCCTCCTACCTTAAACAAAAAAGGGGAAAAAACAATAAGCAATAATTTGGAAGACACTGGACTCAACATCAAGCAACAGAAGACAGTGATCCCTGAGGGATCCGAAGTAAACGACGGGAGCTTTGGGATGAACCCACATTCCTGACTTGGAGTTTCCAGGCTGTGACTCTGGAAGCAGGAACTGAGGAAGATCCCAGAGGTCTCTCTGAGTAGAAAAGACAGAATTGAGAGTCTAGAAAGACCAAGGCGGCTAGAGTTCATAGAGCAGCGTACCAGAGAGCAGAGCATGCACAGAGACCTTGAGAGATATGAAGGTGGCCTGCCTCGAGTATTCAGGTGAGTGCTGATCAGTGGATGTGAGGACCATCCAAAAGGATTAGTTGTAAATGGGCTGAGAAAAGTGCCCGTGCCCACCGGCCAGACCGGAAAACCTCAGAATTCAAGAGGGATCGAGTAGAGAACATAGAAGGGTCTCAGGAGTAGGGCATACTAAGCTTTAGATTAAGTATTATTCCTGCAGTCCTCTCTAACCAAAAGCAAGACTTACAAAGATCAAACTATTTCCAACTAAATAAACTGCCCTTCAAATTAAGACTCAAGATTAGGAACACAAAAAGGTAATATATACAATGTTTGGCATGCATGGAAGCAAGGCAGTGTGAGGCATTGTGAGGTAATACAGCAATCAGCTGAAACAGACCATTTGTTAGAATTAGCAGACAAGGGCGGTTAAGCGGCGGTTATGACCGTATTCCTCATGTTCAAAATAGATGGATGTTATTAAAAAAGGCCTAAATCATTCTTCTAGGGATTAAAACTGCAATATTTGTGCTGAAAAACACACTGTATAGAATTCACAGCATATTACCCATTACAGAAAAAAATTAGTGAACTTAAACATATAGCAATAAAGGGCAGTTCATTCTCTGAATCTAACATTATGTGATATGAAAACCAGACAAAGATATAAGAAAACTGTAGGCGGATATTCCTCAGGAACAGATACAAAAATCCTTTACAGTATTTTAGAAATTCAAATTCAACCATATATAAAAGAATAATAGTGAGATTCATACCCGAAATTTAAGGTTGGTTTAACATTTGAAACACAGTCAGTGTAATTCAGTATATATACAAACTGAAAGAGAAAAGGCATGTGATCATCTCTATAGAAGCAGAAGAAACATTTGACAAAATCCAACATTCATTCCTGGTAACAAAAAAAAAAAAAACAACTCAGCAAATTTGGAATAGAAGGGAACTTCCTCAGCCCAGTTTGGGGCGTTGTATTAGTCAAGGTTCTCTGGAGGGACAGAATGAGTAGGATAGATGTATATATAAAGAGGAGTTTATTAAGGAGTGTTGACTCACACGATCACAGGTGAGGTCCTACAATAGTCTGTCTGCAAGTTGAGGAGCAGGGAAGCCCGTTCGAGTCCCAAAGCTGAAGAACTTGGAGTCTGATGCTCGAAGGCAGGAAGCATCCAGCACTGGAGAAAGATGTAGGCCAGAAGACTAAACTAGCCTAGTCTTTCCATGTTTTCTGCCTGCTTTTATTCAGCACTGGTAGCGATTAGATGGTCCCCACCCAGACTGAGGGTGGGTCTGCCTTTCCCAGTCCACTGACTCAAATGTTAATCTCCTTTGGCAACACCCTCACACCCAGGAACAGTACTTTGCGTTCTTCAATCAAGTTGACACTCAATACTGACTATCATGGGTGCCTACAGAAAAACTACAGATACCATGATACTTAATGAGGAACAATTGAATGCATTCCCCTTGAGATCTGGAACAAATATCCGCTCTCACTACTTTCAGTAAACATTGTACTAGAGGGCATCGCTATTTCTGTAAGGCAAGAAAAAGAAATAAAAAGCATTAAGATGGGAAAGGATGAATAAAACTTTATTTGCTGGCAAATGATATGCTTATGTTATTTATCTGAAAAATCAGAGTTTACCAAAAAGATAGTAAAACTAATAATTAGTTTATCAGGGTTGCAGACAAGATCAATATATAAAATTCAATTCTATTTCCATATAGTGGCAACATAATCAGAAATTGAATTTTCTTAACTCCGCCCCCCTACCTCCCTGCCCAGAGACAGAGTGCTTGGTTACCCAGGCTGGAGTGCAGTGGTGCGATCTTGGCCTACTGCAACCTCAGCCTCCCAGATTCAAGCAATTCTCCTGCCTCGGCCTCCCAAGTAGCTGGGACTACAGGCGCATGCCACCGTGCCCAGCTAATTTTTGTATTTTTAGTAGAGATGGGGTTTCACCATGTTGGCCAAGCTGGTCTCAAACTCCTGACCTCGTGATCCACCCACCTCAGCCTCCCAAAGTGCTGAGATTACAGGTGTGAGTCACCACGCCCAGCTTGAATTTTTAAAATATCTTTATAATAACAGAAATATGAAATAGGGATCGATCTGGATAAACATGTAAAAAAAATAAAAAATAAAAACCTGTACACCGAATACCACAAAACATTACTAATAGATGGCTTAAATAAGTGGAGATGGATGCCTTATTGATAGGTCTTAAGACTCAATATTGCTAAGCTGTCAGTTCTTCGCAAATTTATCTATATATTCCACACAATCTCAATCAAAATCCCAGCAAGATTTTATGTAGAAATCGACAAACTATTTCAAAAATGTATGTGGAAATGCAAAAGACCTGGAATAGCTAAAACAACTTTAAAAAGTGAGCAGAGTTACAAAATTAACCACTTAATTTCAAGTTTTATTATAAATACCCAGTAATCAAGACAGTGTAGTATTGGTGCCGAGATATACAAATAGATCAACAGAACAGAATAGAATTTTAAAATAGAACTACAAAGATATGATCAATTGATTTTTGACAATGTCTCTGCCCTCCTGAAGCCACCCTTTTAATGGTAGGGGGTAGGGTGGGGCAGACCATATCGAGATAAACAAACTGAGAGACAGGACTAGCTGGATTTCCTAGGCCGACTGAGAATCCCCAAGCCTAGCTGGGAAGGTGACCACATCCACCTTTAAACACGGGGCTTGCAACTTAGCTCACACCTGGCCAATCAGAGAGCTCACTAAAATGCTAATTAGGCAAAAACAGGAGGTAAAGAAATAGCCAGTCATCTATGGCCTGAGAGCACAGCGGGAGGGACAATGATTGGGATATAAACCCAGGCATTCCAGCCTGCAACAACCACCCTCTTTGGGTCCCCTCCCTTTGTATGGGAGCTCTGTTTTCACTCTGTTAAATCTTGCAACTGCACTCTCATCTGGTCTGTGTTTGTTACCACTCAAGCTGAGCTTTCGCTTCACTACTGTTTGCTGCCGTCTCAGACCCGCCACTGACTTTCATCCCTCCGGCTCTGGCAGGGTGTCTGCTGTACTCCTAATCCAGGGAGATGCCCACTGCCACTCCTGATCGGGCTAAAGGCTTGCCATTGTTCCTGCACGGCTAAGTGCCTGGGTTCGTCCTAATCGAGCTGAACACTAGCCACTGGGTTCCTTGGTTCTCTTCCGTGACCCACGGCTTCTAATAGAGCTATAACACTCACTGCATGGCCCAAGATTCCATTCCTTGGAATCAGTGAGGCCAAGAACCCCAGTTCAGAGAACACGAGGCTTGCCACCATCTTGGGAGCCTTGGGAGCAAGGACCCCTAGCAACAAAACCAATTATATAATATTAAGAGATGATGTAGATTCAACTTAGTCACATCCTGTCTGGCCGTTTTGTTCCATTATCACAGAGAGAGAGAACGAACTGATTTTGTTCCAGTTGGCAGATCTTATTTTATGGTAGATAATTCTTTTCCAGTCGTGATTTTAAGAATCTGTTGTGTTCATTTTATTTAAAACTGCTGCTAATCAATTTTGATGCAAATATCTGTTTATCATGGTTCATGTCTGGGCACTCTCTCACCTAGCCTGGGAGGAGGAGAAGAAGCTCTCAGAGGAGGTGCACCCGCTTTCAGGATCATTTCATGTCTTCACCATCCCCTCGAACCCTCTGTAAATCTGTTGCTTGCTAACTCCTGTTCATGCCTCAGATCTTGGCTTTGATGTTGTCTCCATGATTACCTTCATTCCACCCCCATCAGTTTCTGCAGCATGTGGTATGTAGTGGGTGCTTTGGACACCTCAGAAGAATGGATGGAGGAATGAATTGGGATTGAAGGCTGAGTTAAAGATGTTCTGGAAGGGTCCTCTGTGAGCAGAACCACCCTGAGAGTGGCCCACACTGAGTAATGCTGGTGGTGCTGAGGTCACTGGTGGGGTGAGGAGGAAGAAGTGGGGGCCAGTGTCCTCTCACGTAAGATTTGTAGTATTTTAAATAGGACCTATTTTGGAGCCATGCATCCAGTCACCTGCTAGGAGACCTGCCAGTAGAGACTCCAAGTCATCTCTTTTTGTCAAAGAACAAAATGAGAGCACAGCCAGCCTATATTTTAAAAGACATTTAGGCTGGGTGTGGTGGCTTATGCCTGTAACCCCAGCACTTTGGGAGGCCCAGGCAGGCGGATCACCTGAGGTCAGGAGTTCAATACTAGCCTGGCCAACTTGGCGAAACCTCATCTCTACTAAAAACACAAAAATTAGTTGTGTGACTACTACCACCGCATGACTACAAGTCCCAGCTACTTGGGAGGCTGAGGGAGGAGAATCGCTTGAACCCAGGAGGCAGAGGTTTCAGTGAGCCAAGATCGCACCACTGCACTCCAGCCTGGGCAACACAGCGAGACTCCATCTCAAAAAAAAGAAAAAAATACATTTAACCAGTTTTATTACATTTTCCTGTCTTTAAAAAGATTATCCAGACTTGTTAAAACATGCATCCTACTTTGGGGAGGTCAGCGAGGGGCCCTATCCTCATATACCACCCTTACCATGCAAGGGTTTCATTCTAGACGCTTCTTGGGGCTGTGACTTTGTGATAGAAAATGTGATGTTTCCAGTGTCTCTTATGTGAAATCCTGAAGGAACTCAAACAAAAGGGTTGTTATACATCATGTTGCAGCTTCCTTGCTGAGAAGAAAACCAAAGGACTGAAAACAAGCAGATTCTTTTTTTTTATTTTGATGGAATAGTCATTGTGTCTGTTTTTCATAAGGCATCACGTGTTACAAACTGCTGCCACGTGCATCTTTTCATCAGCTTTTCATCACGAGGCTGAGATTTGTTATAATTTTTACAATAATCGTATTAACAAGAGGGGAAATGCAGCTCAGAAACATGTTGTGCTTGCCCAGAGAGGCACAGCTGGCCAATGGTAGAGTGCGGTTTCCACTTCTGCGCTGTCCAAATGCCCAGCCCTTGTTTTTTGTCTCAGCACTGAATTGCCTCCCAGTGAGAAAAAGAGCCTACAGGCTTTTCCAATTTCCTCATTAATTGAGTCATATAGAGGACACTCTATAAATACTTGTTTAATGCCATTCATTTGGACTGGTTTCTGCTGAAGATGAATGCCAGACTTTGGAATGGGCACCGATTTCTCCAGATAAACCTTTGTCTTATGGAGTTTGTTCTCCCTGACTCCAAATCCTTATAATACATGTGGGCCATTAGAAAGACAACAGGTTGGTGTGTTTGGGTTTTTTTCTTTGTTTGTTTTCAAAATAGGACATAACAAGCTTGTTTAACTGTCTGTTTTAGGAAGACAGTGCTGTGGACAGAATGGTGCAGAGAGTCATGCGCATTCCGGCATTGGCTTCAACATGCCTCCTTCATTGGAATCATTATTTGTGCAAGTGCATAACTCACTCTTTCTTTTCAGCAAAGGACAATGGAAAAGCTATTAGAGAACAGGTCATTTCCAGAACAAGAAAGCTGTCTGGAGTATTTTTTTTTTTTCAGCCAGCCAATTCATTCTTTTTAAATTGCCGTAGAAGCATTAGAACATGATAGTCAGACAGTAGCAATTTTACCGGGGTTTCAGTGGATCAGCTAAAATAGACATCGAGAAGCTGAAGTGTCTGATTCTTTGTTTGCCTATGAATGCTCTCTCGGACTCATTGTCTCCATCTGTAACGTGGATAAAAATCTCTTTTCACCTGCCTACTCTGCTGTGATGTGAAAATTAATAGGATGTGTTTTACTCACTAAAAAAAAAAATTAAAAGATATTAAAAGCTGCACTTCCTCATTTATAGCTGTGCGGTTCATCTTTGTATGGTTTTCATAGTGTTCAGATTGCCAGATTCTTTAAGAGCCTTTACATTTTATTTTTCTTTCACATCTGAAATGGTTACATTGACAGATACAGATTTTTTTTTTAAATGATATGTTCCTGGCAGCCTATAATCTGGTCCTTTGGAATATGTCTTTGACCATCTATAGGAATATTTTGACCCACACTAAACCTGGCCTGTCACTCAGCAGGTGTTCATTATCATTTGTTCAATGAATAAATGAGTGAGTGACCTAGAAATGAAACTGTTTTTAAGGCTACATGCAACACTTTACCACGTAGCCACCATAAGGCTGTCTAAATGAAAGCAATTGATCAGGAAGACACACTTCGTTGTCCTTATCACTGGCAGTCAGTGATGAGTTGACTCAGGTGACTAAAGACAGGCCCCATGGGTGGCAGGTAGAAGATGATGTGGGAGGTTTTGACTTCTGGAAAGTGGTGGGCTAGTCTATGACATGAAGAGCCTCAGTAAAAATGCCGAGGAATGGTGGACAAAATACATTTAAAAATTAAGCACAGAACTGAGCTTGAAAGGAAAAATCTTCATGCACCAGTAAGGAAGGAGGCTTCTGAAAACCAGAGCATTAAGGGTCTGAGCTGATGCTGCAGCTACCCAGGGGGCAGGTCAAGGAGCTGAGCTGGTCTCAGTTATGTTGGGAGTTGGGGTTCAGCACATATGTGGGTGTAGGAGATGAGACCTTGGGCCCTTGTGAGATAGGGAGTATGAACTGAGATGGCTACATAAACTGAGGACCTGCTAAAGACTGTGCTTTCATTAAAGAGTCAACTAGAACAACAACAAAAATCTGTCCATCAGCATAAGAGACAACAAGAAGTCTCTAATGGACTCTAGTAAGAAAAGAAAATTCACTTGTGAATTTGGAAACCTAGGCATATATCTCATAAGTACTGAGGCATATATCTCATGATCTATATTACCAATATTGTTACAGAGAGTAACGCTACTACTATAAAGACATACCTGAGACTGGGTAATTTATGGAGAAAAGAAGTTTAATTGACTCGCAGTTCCACAGGCTGTACAGGAACCATGGCTAGGAAGACCTCAGAAAACTTAGAATTATGGCAGAAGGGGAAGCAGGAACAATTTTCACACAGTGGAGCAGGGAACAGAGCAAATGGGGAAGTGCTACACACTTTTAAACAACCAGATCTCATGAGAATCCACTCACTATCATGAGAACAGCAAGAAGGAAATCTGCCCCCATGATCCAATCACCTCCCACTAGGTCCCTACCCCAACACTGACGATAACAATTTGACATGAGATTTGGGTGGGGACGCAGAGCCAAACCATATCGTTCTGCCCTGACCCCTCCCACATCTCATATCCTTCTCACATTTCAAACCCTTCCCATGCCTTCCCAACAATCCCCCGAAGTCTTAACTCATTCCAGCACTAACTTGAATGTCCAAGTCCAAAGTCTCATCTAAGACAAGGCAAGTCCCTTCCACCTATAAGCCTGTGAAATCAAAAACAAGTTAGTTACTTCCAAGATACAACAGGCGTTGGGTAAATGCCCCTATTCCAAAAGGTAGAAATTGGCTAAAACAAAGGGCTACAGGCACCAGGCCAGTTTGAAACCCAGTAGGGCAGTCATTAAATTTTAAAGCTCCAAAATAATCTTCCTTGACCCCATAATTCACATCCAGGCCACACTAGTGCAATGGATGGGCTTCCAAGGCTTTGAGCAGCTCTGCCTCTGTGGCTACGGAGGGTACAACCCCCACAGCTGCATCCACAGACTGGCATTGAGTGCCTATGGCTTTTCCAGGTACACAGTGCAAGCTGTCAGTGATCAACCATTCTGGGGTCTGGAGGATGGTGGCTTTTTCCTCACAGCTCCACTAGGCAGTGCCCCAGTGGGGACTCTGTATTGGAGCTCCAACCCCACATATCCTATCTGGACTGCCCTAATAGAGGTTCTCCATGAGGGCTCTGCCAGGTGTTTCCATACTTCCTCTGAAATCTGGGCAGAAGCTCCTAAAGCTCAACTCTTGTATTTTGTGCACTCGCAGACTCAACACCACATGGAAGCCACCAAGACTTGGGACTTGCACCCTCTGAAGCAACAGCCCAAGCTGTATTTTGGCCCCTTTTAGTCACAGCTGGAGCTGGAGTGCCCAGAATGCAGGGCGCCAAGTCCCAAGGCTGCACAAAGGAGCAAAGCCTTGGGCCTCACCCACGAAACCATATTTTCCTTTTAGGCCTCCAGGCTTGTGATGGGAGGGGCTGCTGCGAAGGTCTCTGAAGTGTCCTGGAGGCATTTTCCTCATTGTCTTGGCTATGAACATTTGGTTCTTTTTACTTATGCACGTTTCTGAGCCTTGATTTCCTCCCCAGAAAATGGGTTTTTCTTTTCTACCACATGGTCAGGCTGCAAATTTTCCAAACTTTTATGCTCTACTTCCCTTTTAAGTATAAGTTCTAGTTTCTGGTCATTTTTTTGTTCAACATTTCTCTCAAGTTCAAAGTTCCACAAATCTCTAGGGCAGGGTACAATACTACCAGTGTCTTTGCTAAAGCATAGCAAGAGTGACCTTTACTCTAGTTCCCAGTAAGTTCCTCATCTCCATCTGAGACCTCCTCAGCCTGGACTTCGCTGTCCATGTCACTATCAGCATTCTGGTCACAATCATTCAACAAGTCTCTAGGAAGTTCCAAACTTTCCCTCATCTTCCTGACTCTCCCTCTTCTCCCTGTCTTCTTCTGATCCCTCCAAACTGTTCTGAACTTTTCCCATTATGCAGTTCCAAACCTGCTTCCACATTTTCAGGTATCTTTATAGAAATGCCCCACTTTTTTGGTACCAATTTTCTGTATTAGTCTATTCTCGTACTGCTATAAAGACATACCTGGCTGGGCGTCATGGCTCATGCCTGTAATTCTAGCACCTTGGGAGGCCCAGATGGGTGGGTCACGTGAGGTCAGGAGTTCGAAACCAGCCTGGCCAACATGGTAGAACCCCATCTCTACTAAAACTACAAAAAGAAATTAGCCGCGCATGGTGGTGAGCGCCTGTAATCCCAGCTACTTAGGAGACTGAGGCAGAAGAATCACTTGAACCGGAAAGGCAGAGGTTTCAGTGAGTCGACATTGCACCACTGCACTCCAGCCTGGGGACAGAACGAGACTCCATCTCAATTAAAAAAAACAAACAAAAAAAGAACCACACACACACAGACATACCTGAGACTGGATAATTCATCGAAAAAACAGGTTTAATTGACTCACAGTTCTGAAAGCTGTACAGGAGGCATGGCTGGGGATGCCTGAGGAAACTTACAATCATAGTGGAAGGGGAAGGAGAAGCAGACACAATCTTCACATAACAGAGCAAGAGAGAGAGAGGGCAAAGGGGGAAGGGCTGCACACTTAAACAACCAGATCTTATGAGAACTCACTATCATGAGAACAGCAAGGGGGAAATCTGTCCGCAGGATCCAGTCACATCCCACCAGGTCCCTCCCCCAATATTGGGAATTACAATTTGGCATGAGCTTTTGGTGGGGACACAACCAAGCCATATCAGTCACTATGGTATAATAATAACATGATGTCCATTCTCAGCAGACTAACACAGGAACAGAAAACAACACTGCATGTTCTGACTCATAAGTGGTAGTTGAACAATGAGAATATATGGACAAAGGGAGGGGAACACCACACACCAGGGCCTGTTAGGGGTTGGGGGTCAGTGGGAGGGAGAGCATTAGGACAAATACCTAATGCATGCAGGGCTTTAAACCTAGATTACAGGTTGATGGGTGCAGCAAACCACCATAGCACATGTATATCTATGTAACAAACCTGCATGTTCTGCACATGTATCCCAGAACTTAAGGTAAAATTAAAAAAGAAGAAATATAATAAATAAATAATAATACCATGATGTAAATTTTAAAGCATGCTAAACTCAGCAACAGAATGGAGAGATATACACCGTTGTATTAATGCTTCAAAAAAGCAAGACAAGAATAAATGCAAAACTCAAATTAGTGTTTCCATCTGGGGGATGGAAGAGGACATAATTGAGGTGAAACACACAAGGTTTAGGTACCATTGGACAGGTTCTGTTTCTTAAGTTGGGTAATGGCTATACCATTTATTTAATTATATTTACAAATCACAGATATATATGTTACATATTTTATTCTTTGAAATATATTTTTTAAAATTGATTTACCTATTTTAATTCATTAATATTGTTTTTTATTGACAAGTCATAATTACATATGGGTTATAATGTGAGGTTTTGATATATTTATACAATATTGAATAACTAAATTAAGCTAACTAACATATCCGTCACCTCACTTGCCTATCATTTGATGATGAGACATTTGAAATTTACTCTCTCAGTTAGTATAAAGCAGTCCCACTTATCCGTGAGGGATACATTCCAAAACCCCTAGCAGATACCTGAAACTGCAGATAGTTCCAAATCTTATATATATCATGTTTTTTTACCTATACATTAAACTGGCCCTCTGCATCTGCAGAGGATTGATTCCAGGACTCTTTACAGATGCCAGAATCTATAGATTCTCAAGTCCCTTATATAAAATGTCACAGTATAGTTAGCCTTCCATATCTATGGGTTCTGCATCTGTGGATACAGAGGGCCTACTGTATATACTTAGCATGAAGTTTAATTTATAAATTAGCCACAGTAAGAAATTAACAGAAATAACTAACACTAAGATCAATTATACAGTCTACTGTAATAAAAGTTACGTGGATGTGATATTTCTCAAAATATCTTACTGCACTGTACTAATGCTTCTTGTGGTGATGTGAGATGATACAAAGTTTATGTGATGAGATGAAGTGAGGGGACTGACATAGGCATTGTGAGGTAGCATTTGGCTATTATTGACCTACTGATGAGACAGAAGAAGGATCCTCTGCTTCAGGTGATCCCGGATTATCAAGCCATGACAATGTCAGTGACCAGTGGCTGGGTAGCATATACAGCATAGATGCACTGGGCAAAGGGATAATTCGTGTCCTGGGCAGGACAGAGCAGGATAGTATGAGATTTCATCACATTACTCAGAACAGCACTCAACTTAGAACTTATGAGTTGTTTATTCCTGGAATTTTCCATTTAATATTTGCAGACCACAGTTGACTGTGGGTAACTGAAACCACAGAAAGCAAAATCATGGAGAAGAGGGGAACTACTGTATACAATACATTATTATTTACTATAGTACCCTGCTATTCCATGGGTCTCAAAACCTATCCTTCCTGTTTATTTGAAACTTCATACCCTTAGATGAACAACTCCCCATCTCCTTCCCTGACCACCACTCCCTAGCCTCTGATAACCACTCTGTACTTCTATGAGTTCATCTTTATTAGATTCCACATGTAAGTGAGATCATGTGGTATTTCCCGCCCTGTGCCTGGCTTATTTCGCTGAGCATAATGTGCTCCAGGGTCATTAGTGTGTCACAAATGATAGGATTTCCTTCTTTTCATTAAAGGCCAAATAGTATTCCATTGTTTCTATTACCCAGTCAGCAGAACAAAAAGGAAAAAAAGAATAAAAAAGAACAAAGAAAGCCTGTGGGAATTATGAGACACTATCAAGATGTTCCTGAAAGAGAAGAAAGAGAAAAAGTCCGAGAAAGCGTATT
Source organism: Rhinopithecus bieti (assembly GCF_001698545.2). NCBI lineage: Eukaryota > Metazoa > Chordata > Mammalia > Primates > Cercopithecidae > Rhinopithecus > Rhinopithecus bieti. Next base: position 181,282 of record NW_016828707.1, on the reverse strand, counting down.
TAAGGAAATAATGGCCCCATATTTCCCCAATCTAGGGAACGACAACAAAAACATCCAGGTACAGGAAACTCAGGTTGCCAATCAAGTTTAATCCAAAGAGGAATTCACCAAGAAACTGCATAATCAAATTGTCAAAAATTAAAGACAAAGAATACTGAAAACAGCAGGTCATAAGAAACAGATCACATTCAAGGGAGCCCCAGGATGGCTTTCAGCAGATTCCTCAGCAGAAACCCTGCAGGCCAGGAGAGAGTGGGATGATATATTCAGCGTGCTGAAAGAAGCACAATTGTAAATCAGAAATATTTTACCTGGCAAAGTTGTTCTTCAGAAATACGGGAGAAGTAAAAATTCCTGGACAGACAAAAGCTAAAGGAGTTCATCACCATTAGACCTGCAGAAATTGCTAAAGGGTGTTTTTTTGTTTTTTTGTTTGTTTGTTTGTTTAAGCTGAAACAAAAGGCCACTAACTAATAACAAAAAAAATGAAAGTTAGAAAACTCAGTGGTATAAGTAATATACTGCCATACTCAGAATTTTCTAATTGTACTGTAAGAGTGGTGTGTAAAGCAATTTTATTCCTACTTGGAGGGTTAAAACACAAAACTATTCAAACATTGTCTAGGGATACAAATTACAAAAACAAATGTAAATTTTGAAATCAAAATCATAAAAGAGGGAGAGGGAGTGAATGCATAGAGCTTTTGTATGTGATTTAATTTATCTTAAATTAGGTTGTTATAAGGATAAAATATTTGATGTAAGCCTCCTGGCACCCGAAAAGCAAAAACCACTATAGTAGTTGTGCAAAACACAAGAAGAGAAAACGATCAAGCCACAAAAGAAGACAGCAAAAAAAGAAGGAAATAGTTTTAAATGGCAACAAGTAAATTGAACAAGATTAAGACAAAAGTAAACTTTAAAAACTAGGTTTAAGAGAAGACTTAGTAATAATAGAAGGGATAGAATACAATAATAATAGAAGGGATAGAATAATAGACGGGATGATATAGTAAAACTACTCAAGGGTTCTTATGGGTTTTTTTTGTCTTATCAATTACTATGCTAAAATGTACATTATTACAAAAAGTTAAAATGTATTCAAACTTACACACAAACCCTTACAGACCATACACAGGGACATTCGAAGTTGATAGACATGTAAACAAATGTAGAGATGTAGTGTGAAATCATAACTGCATAAAACTCACTGTAGCACATACACTACGACTGTAATAATTTTACAGCCACCTTCTGTTGCCAGTGCAGTGAGCTCAAGTGTTGCTTCTGCTTAAAACATCATATGATACTAATCACCTCCACGTGAGCCGTTCATCTTTCCAGTCAATTGCATATCACAGGAAAAGTGATTTATCTCTCACAGTTCTTGTGTATTTTTTCATCAAGTTTAGTGCAATACTATAAACCTTGAATAACACTGTGGAACCCATACAAAGTGCCACTTGTGATGCTAGAAACACTCCCAAGAAACAGAAAAGTCATGACGTTACAAGAAAAAGTTGAATTGCTTGATATGTACCACAGCTACAGCTGTGGTTGCCCATCATTTTAAACAAATTGTTCATCTTACAAACAGAGATGTAAACTTACAGTATCAATATACAGTGCAGTATTATAAATATATTTTCTCTTTCTTAAGATTGTCATAATAGCATTTTAATTTCTTTCTTTTTTTTTTTTTTTTTTGAGATGGAGCCTCGCTCAGGCTGGAGTGCAGTGGCCGGATCTCAGCTCACTGCAAGCTCCGCCTCCCGGGTTCACGCCATTCTCCTGCCTCAGCCTCCCAAGTAGCTGGGACTATAGGCGCCCGCCGCCTCGCCCCGCTAATTTTTTGCATTTTTAGTAGAGATGGGGTTTCACCATGTTAGCCAGGATGTTCTCGATCTCCTGACCTCGTGATCCACCCGCCGTGGCCTCCCAAAGTGCTGGGATTACAGACGTGAGCCACCGTGCCCGGCAATAGCATTTTAATTTCTCTAGCTTACTTTATCGTAAGACTACAGCATATAATACATATTACATACAAAATATGTATTAATCAACTGCTCATGTCCTTGGTAAGGCTACTGGTGGACAGTAGGCTATTAGTAAAGTCTTAAGACAATCAAAAATTACACATAGATTTTTTAGTGTTGTGGGGGTTGATGCCTTTAACCCCCATGTTGTTCAGGGTCAACTTTATATAAAATGATAAAAATATATCTGTGACCACAATAGTTATAAACATTCTGAACTTACTAAAGAATACCCAAACTCTCAGTTTGAATGTTTTAAAAACCTATATGTAGCCTGTTTATGAGCATCATGATGAAAAGCATGAAGATAGTGAAAGACGGGACATAATGGGATAGAAAAACATTAACCAAGAAAAGAATTAAGTCTCTTTGTAGGTCTCTAAGAACTTGCTTTATTAATCTGGGTGCTCCTGTATTGGGTGCATATATATTCAGGATGGTTAGCTCTTCTTGTTGCATTGATCCCTTTACCATTATGTAATGCCCTTGTTTGTCGTTTTTTATCTTTGTTGGTTTAAAGACTTTTATCAGAGACTGGGATTGCAGCCCCTGCTGTTTTTTGCTTTCCATTTGCTTGGTGAATATCCCTCCATCCCTTTTATTTTGAGCCTATATATGTCTTTGCACATGAGATGGCTCTCCTGAATCCACAGATGGATCTTGACTCTTTATCTAATTTGCTGGTCTGTGCCTTTTAATTGGGGCATTTATCCCATTTACATTTAATTTTAATATTGTTATGTGTGAATTTGATCCTGTCATTATGATGCTAGCTGGTTATTTTGCACATTAGTTGATATGGTTTCTTCATAGTGTCGTTGCTCTTTATATTTTGGTATATTTTTGCAATGGCAGGTTTGCAGGGGCTGGTACCTGTTTTACTTGCCATATTTAGTGCTTCCTTCAGGAGCTCTTGTAAGGCAGGCCTGGTGGTGACAAAATCCCTCAGCATTTGCTTGTCTGTAAAGGATTTTATTTCTCCTTTGTTTATGAAGCTTAGTTTGGCTGGATATGAAATTCTCGGTTGAAAATTCTTTTCTTTAAGGATGTTGAATATTGGCCCCACTCTCTTCTGTCTTGTAGGGCTTCTGCAGAGATATCTGCTATTAGTCTGATAGGCTTCCTTTTGTAGATAACCTGATCTTTCTCTCTGGCTGCCCTTAACATGTCTTCCTTCATTTCATCCTTTGTGAATCTGACGATTGTATGTCTTGGAGTTACTCTTCTCAAGGAGTATCTTAGTGGCGTTCTCTGTATTTCCTGAATTTGAATGTTGGCCTGTCTTGCTAAGTTGGGATATTCTCCTGGATAATATCCTCAAGTGTGTTTTCCAGCTTGGTTCC
>NW_016828707.1:173733-176032 GCF_001698545.2 Rhinopithecus bieti | reverse complement strand
CTGGGAGGTATCTCCCAGTCAGGAGGCACAGGGGTTAGGGACTCACTTGAGAAGGCAGTCTGTTCCTTAGCAGAGCTCGAGCACTGTGCTGGAAGATCTGCTGCTCTCTTCAGAACTGGCAGGCAGGAATGTTTAAGTCTGCTGAAGCTGCTCCCACAGCCACCCCTTCCCCCAGGTGCTCTGTCCCAGGGAGATGGGAGTTTCATCTATAAGCCCCTGACTGGAGCTGCTGCCTTTCTTTCAGAGATGCCCTGCCCACTGAGGAGGAATCTAGAGAGTCAGTCTGGCTTCAGCAGCTTTGCTGCACTGCAGTGGGTTCCGCTCAGTCTGAACTTTCCTGCAACTTTGTTTACACTGTGAAGGGAAAACTGCCTACCCAAGCCTCAGTAATGGCAGATGCCCCTCCCCCTTAACCAAGCTTGAGCATCCCAGATTAACTTCAGACTGCTGTGCTGAGGGCAAGAATTTCAAGCCAGTGGATCTTAGCTTGCTGGGCTTTGCATGGGTGGGACCCACTGAGCAAGACCACTTTACTCCCTCACTTCAGCCCCCTTTCCAGGGGAGTGAATAGTTCTGTCTTGCTAGGGTTCCAGGCGCCACTGGGTACGAAAAAAAAAACCCGCTGTGGCTAGCTCAGTGTCTGCCCAAACAACCACCCAGTTTTGTGCATGAAACCCAGGGCCCTGGTGGTGTAGGCACCTGAGGGAATCTCCTGGTCTGTGGGTTGGAAAACCATGGGGAAAGCGTAATATCTGGGCCAGATAGCACTGTCTCTTATGGCACAGTCCCTCATGGCTTCCCTTGGCTAGGGGAGGGAGGTCCCAAGCCCTTCTGCTTCCGGAGTGAGGCAACATCCCACCCTGCTTCTGCTCGCCCTCCATGGGCTGCACCCACTGTCTAACCAGTCCCAGTGAGAAGAACTGGGTACCTCCGTTGGAAATGCAGAAATCACCCACCTTTTGCATTGGTCTCACTGGGAGCTGCAGACCAGAGCTGTTCCTATTCAGCCATCTTGCCAGATCCTTCTTTTTTCTTTTTTAAAATCATCTTTTAACAGTGGAAAGGGGAGGAAACAAGAAGCACAAAGGAATTTCCTTCCCTCTTCATGAACCCAGGGCCAGTCCCAAGCAAAGTGCTGCAGTAGTGCCCTAGAATTTTTATAGTTTGAGGTCTTATATTTAAGTTTTAATCCATCTTAGTTAATTTTGTGTATTGTGAGACTGGTCAAGTTTTATTCTGCATATGGTTACCCAGTTTATCCCGCGCCATTTATTGAATAAGGTGTTGTTTCCCCATTGTTTATTTTTGCCTGCTTTGCCAAAGATCAGTTGGTTTTAGACAAGTGACTTTATTTCTGAATTCCCTAGTCTCTTCCATTGGTCTACGTACCTATTTTTGTACCAGAATCATACTGCTTTTGTTACTGTAGCCTTGTGCTATAGTTTGAAGTCAGGTAATGTGGTATTTCTTGCTTTGTTCTTTTTGCTTAGGATTGCTTTAGCTATCCATTCTTTTTTTGGCTCCATATAATATGTTATGAAATTGGATCAGTAATTTTAAAAACCTGTCAACCCAAAAGAGCTCTGGACCAGATGGATTAACAGCCAAATCCTACCAGATGTGTGAAGAAGAGCTGGTACCAATCCACTGAAACTATTCCAAAAATTAAGGAGGATGGTTTCCTGACTAACTCATTCTATGAAACCAGTATCATTCTGATACCAAAATTCAGCAAAGACATAACAAAAACAGAAAGCTACAGGCCAGTATCTCCGATAGACATACATGCCAGTATCCTCAAGGAAGTACTAACAAACCAAATCCAGCAGCGCATCAAAAAGTTAATTGACCATGATCAAATAGGCTTTATTGATGGGATGCATAGATGATATGCAAATCAATAAATGTGATTCATCACATAAACAGAATTAAAAAATAAACCATAGGATCATCTCAATAGATGCAGAAAAAGTATCCCATAAAATTCAACATCCCTTCATGATAAAAATCCTCAACTAATTAGACATGGAAAGAACACACCTCAAAGTAATAGGAGCAATCTATGACAGATCTACAGCCAACATCACACTGAGCAGGCAAAAGCTGAAAGCATGAACTGGGATAAGACAAGAATGCCCACTGTCACCACTGCTATTCCACATAGTACTGGAAGTCCCAGCCAGAGCAATCAGGCAAGAGAATGAAAGAAAAATGCATCCAAATAGAAAAAGAGGAAGTCACATTATCTCTCTTTACAGACCACATTATTCTTTTTTTTTTTTTATTTATTTTTATTTTT
>NW_016828707.1:134562-171318 GCF_001698545.2 Rhinopithecus bieti | reverse complement strand
TTTTTTTTTTTGGAATCTTTATCATTTATCATTTCCTTTGTTTGGGTTTAGTTTAGTTTGTTTTTTTTTCTAGTTTCTTAAAGTAGAAGTTATTAAGATGTCTCTTCCCTTTAATTGTAGTATTTAGTCCATTTATATTATGTAGTTACTGATAAGGTATTATTTATGTAGCCACTTTTGATTTTTTTCTATATGTCTTGTGGGTTTCCCCCCATTATTCCTTCATTACTTCTATCCTTTGTGTAATAAAAACATTTTCTAGTATACTATTTTAATTACTTTGTTCTTTATTTTACTGTATTTTTGAGTTATTTTCTTACTGGTCACTTTGAGAATAACATTTTACGTTAAAAGAGTCTGATGTATGTGTGTATGTGTTTTAGCAACTTTTATTTCCATATAATTTCAAAATTACAAAATTGTAAAAAAAAATAAAGAATTATATATGCTTTCAGTGTATCTCCAGATTAACATTTTTCCTCATTTGCTTTACATTCTGTGTGTGTGTTTTCAGAACTAAAACTCCTAATTTTAATCAAGTTTAACATATTCTTATTATTAGTTCTTTTAACATCCTGTTTAGAAGTCTGTCTACCCTAAAGTCATAAAGATCTTCTTTTATGCTTTTTCTAGAAGGTTTATTGTTTTACATTGTACATTTAGATCTACAAGTCATCTGAAATCATCTGCATATAATGTGTAGTTTGTACCAAAATTTATGTTTCCCTGTATGGATACCCAATTAATACAGAACCATTTACTGAAAAGATCAACATTTGCCATTGGTTAATATATTCCTTCCCCCTTTGTTTTATTAACTTTTAATTGGTTTTGAGGAAACAGTTAGTGTTTGGTTACATTAAGTTCTTTAGTGGCGATTTCCAAGATTCTGGTGCACCCATCACCCGAGCAGTGTACACTGTACCCAATGTGTAGTCTTTTATTTCTCACCCCCTCTCACCCTTCCCCCAAAGCCCCCAAAGTCCATTGTATCATTCTTATTCCTTTGCATCCTCGTAGCTTAGCTCCCACTAATGAGTGAGAACCTATGAAGTTTGGTATTCCACTCCTGAGTTACTTCATTTAGAATAATGGTCTCCAATACCATCCAGGTTGCTGCAAATGCCATTCTTCCATTTCTTTTTATGGCTGAGTAGTATTCTATGGTATATGTGTGTGTGTGTCTGTGTATATGTATATGTGTGTGTCTGTGTATGTATATCACATTTTTTTATTCACTAGTTGATTGATGGGCATTTGGGCTGGTTCCGTATTTTTGCAATTGTGAATTATGCTGTTATAAACATGTGTGTGCAGCTATCTTTTTTGTATAATGACTTCTTTGTCTCTGGGTAGATACCCAGGAGGGGCATTGCTGGATCAAACGGTAGATCTGCTTTTAGTTCTTTAAGGTATCTCCACACTGTTTTCCATAGTGATTGTAGTAATTTTCATTCCCACCAACAGTGTAAAAGTGTTTCATGTACACCACATCTGTGCTAACATCTATTATTTTTTGATTTTTTGATTATGGCCATTCCTGCAGGAGTGATGTGGTATGGCATTATGGTTTTTATTTACACTTCCCTGATAATTAGTGATGTTGAGCATTTTTTCACATGTTTGTTGGTCATTTGTATATTGTCTCTTTATAATTGTCTATTCGTGTCCTCAGCCCACTTTTTGATGGGAGTGTTTGTTTTGTTCTTGCTGATTTGTTTGAGTTCCTTGTAGATTCTGGATATTAGTCCTTTGTCAGATGTATACATTGCGAAGACTTTCTCTCTATGGGTTGTCTGTTTAATCTTTGGATTATTTCTTTTGCTGTGCAGCAGCTTTTAGTTTAATAAATTCCCATTTATTTATGTCTATTTTTGTTGCATTTGCTTTTGGGGTTTTGGTCATGAAGTGTTTGCCTAAGCCAGTGTCTAGAAGGGATTTTCCAATGTTATCTTCTAGAATTTTTATGGTTTCAGGTCTTAGATTTAAGGCTTTTATCCATCTTGAGTTGATTTTTGTATAGGGTGAGAGATGAGGATCCAGTTTCATTCTTTTACATGTGACTTGCCAATTATCCCAGTACCATTTGTTGAATAGGATGTCTTTTCCCCACTTTATGTTTTTGTTTGCCTTGTCAAAGATCAGTTGGCTATAAGTATTTAGCTTTATTTTTGAGTTCTCTATTCCGTTCCATTGGTCTATGTGCTTATTTTTATACCAGTATGATGCTGTTTTGGTAACTATGGCCTTACAGTATAGTATGAAGTCAGGTAATGCAATGCCTCCAGATTTGTTCTTTTTGCTTAGTCTTGCTATGGCTACGCAGGCTCTTTTTTGGTTCCATATGAATTTTAGGATTGTTTTCTCTAGTTCTCTGAAAAATGGTGCTGGTATTTTGAGGGGAATTGCATTGAATTTGTACATTGCTTTTGGCAGTGTGATCGTTTTCACAATATTGATTCTACCTATCTATGAGCATGGGATGTGTTTCCACTTATTTATATTGTCTATGAGTTCTTTCGGAAGTGTTTCTACTTTTCCTTGTAGAGCTCTTTCAGCTCCTTGGTTAGGTATAGTCCTAAGTATTTTATAGTGTTTTTTGTTTGTTTGTTTGTTTGTTTGTTTGTTTGTTTTTTTGCAGCTATTATAAAAGGGATTGAGTTCTCGATTTGATTCTCGGCTTGGTTGCTATTGGTGTATAACAGAGCTACTGACTTATATACATTGATTTTGTATTCAGAAACTTTGCTCGATTCATTTACCAGTTCTAGGAGCTTTTTTCAATTAGTCTTTAGGGTTTTCTAGGTATACAATCATGTCATCAGCAAACAGCAACAGTTTGACTTCCTCATTACCAATTTGTATGCCCTTTATTTCTTTTTCTTGTCTGATTGCTCTGGCTAAGACTTCTAGTACTATGTTGAATAGAAGTGGTGAAAGTGGGCATCCTTGTCTTGTTCCAGTTGTCAGATTGTTCTTCAATCTCTGAAGTCCTTTCTTCTACTTGTTTGATTCTATTTCTGAGACTTTCCAGTGCATTTTGCATTTCTCTACATGTGTTCTTGATTTCCAGAAGTTCTGATTTTTTTTTTATTTATGCTGTCTGTTTCACTGGAGATTTTCCATTCCTATTCTCTTTTTTTTTTTTTATTTTTTTAAGCTGGACTTCACCTTTCTCTGGTGCCTCCTTGATTACTTAATAATTGACCTGCTGAATCCTTCTTCTGGCAATTCACAGATTTTGTCTTCATTTGGATCTATTGCTGGTTAGCTAGTGTGATCTTTTTGCGGGTATTAGAGAACCTTGTTTTGTCATATTGCCAGAATTACCATATTTTCTAGTTCCTTCTCATTTGGGTGGATTGTGTCAGAGGGAAGATATGGGACTCAAGGGCTGCTGTTCAAATTCTTTTGTCCCGTGGGGTACTCCCTTGATGTGGTGCTTTCCCCTTTCCCCTAGGGATGGGGCTTCTTGAGAACCAAACTGCAGTGATTGTTATTTCTCTTCGGGATCTAGCCCCCCAGCAGAGCTACCAGGTTCTGGGCTGGTACTGGGGAGTGTCTGCAAAGACACTTGTGATCCATCTTCAGGTCTCTCAACCGTGGACATGAGCACCTACTCCAGTGGAGGCAGCAGGGGAGTGAAGTGAACTCTGTGAGGGTCCTCAGTTGTATTTTTGTTAAGTGTGCTGGTTTTGTATTGGTTGGCCTCCAGCCAAGAGGTGTCGCTTTCAAGAGTGCATCAGCTGTGACTGTATGGAGAGGATGAGGTGATGGGCGGGGCCATAGAGCTCCCAAGACATTATGTCCTTTGTCTTCAGAGTTCTTGGCTGTCCCACAGAGCCTGCAGCATCAGTCTACTTTCTTCAAAAGGTCTTTGGATTCTTTTGGCTTTCTTGGTATGTTTCTCCAATAGTTCTTGGAACAAGAGTTCACGAGTGGTTCTCCACATGCTACTCTGTCCATCCAAGTGGAAGCTGCAAGTTAGTCCTGCCTCGTATCCACCATTTTTCCCACCTAGGTGACTTTAAATAATCTGCACTCTTCCAATGCCTCAGTTTCTTCCTTAGTAAAATACGTATTTTTGTGTATTCCTCTAGAGTTACTATAAAGATTATAGGAGTAAGTGCATGCTATGTGTCAATCACTCTGTGTGTTTAGCATCAGAAAGTTAGTGTCATTCATTTAGTCACTCATTCATATGTGCCAGGTGCCTTCTTCTTATCAAGTAACACCATGGAGGCAGGGACATGATTCCTTTTACTTAATAATGTATCCAGAACACCTAAACCAGTGCCTAGCGTGTAGTTGGTATTCAATGAATATTTGTTTAATAAATTATCTTGTATACCTCAACAAAATGAAGGCTTTACATGACAAACCCATAGTCAACATCATACCAAACAAGGAAAAGTGTAAAGCTTTCCTCTAATATCTGGAACCAGACAAGGATGCCCACTTTCACCATTGTTATTCAACTTAGTACTAAATGTCCTAGACAGAAAAATTATGCAAGAGAAAAAAAAATAAAGGGCATACAAATTGAAAAGGAAGAATCAGATTGTCTCTGCTTGCAGACATGATCTTATATATAGAAAACCCTAAAAGCTCCACAAAAAAACTCTCAGGAGTGATAAATGAATTCAGTAAAGTTGCAGGTAAAAACTGACATACAAATGTAATAGCATTTCTGTACACCAACAAAAAACTAGTGGGAAAAGAAATTAAGAAAACAATTTCATTTACAATAGCTACAAAATAATACATATAAATAAATTTAACCAAGGAGGTGAAAGATCTCTATAAGGGAAACTATAAAACAGGGGTGAAAGAAAATGAAGAAGACACAGAAAATTGGAAAGTTATCTCATGTTCATGGATTAGAAGAAGTAATATTGTAAAAATGACCATACTACAAAAAGTGACCTAAAATGGAATCCTTATCAAAATACTAATGACATTCATCACAGAAATAGAAAAAATATCCTGAAACTTTTATGAAACTACAAAAGATGCAGAATAACCAAAGCAATTCTGAGCAAAAAGAACAAGATTGGAGGTATCACACTACTAGACTTCAAAATATACCGTAAAACTATAGTAGCCGAAACAGTATGGTATTGACATAAAAACACATAGACCAGTGGAACAGAACAGAGAATCTAGAAATAAATCCACATATCTACAACCAACGGACTTTTGGCAAAGGTACCAATAACATTTACTAGGGAAAAGGACAGTCTCTTTAATGAATGGTGCCAGAAAAACTGAATATTTTAATGCAGAAAATGAACCTAGACACCTATCTCTCATTATATAAAAAACAACTTAAAAGGGATTAAGGATTTAAATGTAATACCTGAATCTATGAAACTTCTGGAAGAAAATATAGGGGAAATTGTTCAGGACATTGGTCTGAACAACGATTTTTATGGAGAGGATCTCAAAAGCACAGACAACAAAAACAAAAATAGAAAAAATGGGGCCGGGCACGGTGGCTCACACTTGTAATCCCAGCACTTTGGGAGGCCAAGGCAGGTGGATCACCTGAGGTCAGGAGTTTGAGACTAGCCTGGCCAACATGGTGAATCCCCATCTCTACTAAAAATACAAAAATTAGCCGGGCGTGGTGGCAAGTTGCTGTAGTGCCAGCTACTTGGGAGGCTGAGGCAGGAGAATCGCTTGAACCCTGGAGGTGGAGGTTACAGTGAGCCTAGATCACACCACTGCACTCCAGCCTGGGCAACAGAGCGAGACTCCATCTCAGAAATCAAAAAAGAAAAATAGGATTATGTCAACCTAAACACCTTCTGCACATCAAAGGAAACAATCAACAGAGTGAATAAACAGCCTTCGGAATGGGAGAAAATATTCGCAAATTATTCAACTGGCAAGGGATTAATATTCAGAACATAAAAGTAACTCAAGCAACTCAACAGCAAAAAACAAGCAAATAATCTGATTTAAAAATGGGCAAATGAACTTAATACACATTTGTCAAAAGAAGTCGTACAAATGGCAAGCGTATGTGGAAAAAAAGTTCATCATCACTAATCATGAGGGAAATGTAAATCAAAACCACAATGACATATCATCTCACCCCAGTTAGAATGGCTATCATCAAAAAGACAAAGATAACAAATGCTGGCGAGGATGTGGAGAAAAGGGAACTCTTGCACACTGTAGGTGGGAATGTAAATTAGTATAGCCATTATGGAAAACAGTATGGAGGGTCCTAAAAAAATAGAAATAAAATGAACTATCATACTACCCAACAATCCCACTTCTAGGTATATATCCAAAGTAAAAGAAATCAATATGCAGAAGAAGTATCTGCACTCCCACATTTATTGCAGCACTATTCGTAATAGCCAAGATATGGAATCACCTTAGGTGTCCACAAATAGATGAATGGATACAGAAAGCGTGGTATATGTACATGATAGAGTACTGTTTAGCCATAAAAAAGAATGAAATTCTGTCATTCATGGCAACATGGATGAGTTTGGTGAACATTATGTTAGATAAAACAAGCCAGGCACAGAAAAGAAAATATCTTATATTCTCACTCATGTGTAAGAGCTAAAAATTTGATCTCATAGAAGTAGAGAATAAAACGTGGTTACTAATGGTGGGGAAAAGTGGCAGAGAAAATAAGCATGGAGGGAGGATAGCCAAAGCTTGGTTAACAGATATAAAAATACATCTGCCTAGGAGAAAAAGTCCTATGTAGTTGTGGTATAGAAAAAATTCTGTACCACTATAGAATTACTTTAGTTAACAACAATTTATTGTATATTTTCACATACCTAGAAGGGCAGATTTTGAATGTTTCCAACACAAAGAAATGATAAACCTTTGAGAGGATTCTTATGTTAATTACTCTGATTTTTATCATTACACATTGCATACATGTATCAGAATATCACAGAGTACTTCGTAAATACGTACAACTGTTATGGGTCAATTAAACCTAACAAAAATTTAAAAGAGCAAAATAAACCCAAGGCCAGTGGAAATAATGAAATAAACAGTAGAAGTCAATGACATTGAAAACAGGAAAGCAGTAGAGAAAATCAATAAAAGGATAAGCTGATCCTTCAAAAATATTTAAGAAAGTTGATCAAGCGGCCGGGCGCGGTGGCTCAAGCCTGTAATCCCAGCACTTCGGGAGGCCTAGACGGGCGGATCACGAGGTCAGGAGATCAAGACCACCCTGGCTAACCTGGTGAAACCCCGTCTCTACTAAAATACAAAAAACTAGCCGGGCGAGGTGGCGGGTGCCTGTAGTCCCAGCTACTCGGGAGGCTGAGGCAGGAGAATGGCGTGAACCCGGGAGGCGGAGCTTGCAGTGAGCTGAGATCCGGCCACTGCACTCCAGCCTGGGCAGCAGAGCGAGACTCCGTCTCAAAAAGAAAAAAAAAAAAGAAAAGAAAGTTGATCAAGCTCTAGCAAGACTGGCAAACATAAAATGAAAGAAGAACAAATAATGAAAACCAGGAATGAAGCAAAGGCTACCAATACAGTTTCTGCAACCATTGCAAAGATAAGGAGAATATTGTGAACACATTTTTACTCATAATTTTGACAGCTTAAAAGACATGGACCAATTCCTCAAAAGCACAAACTACCAAAATCAACCAAGGAAAAAATAAACACTCCTATATCTGTTAAATAAATTAAATTCACAGTAGCTCCTGAAAATTAAATCAGGTTCAGATGGTTTCATGAGAGAATTCTATCAAATGTTTAAGGAAGAATTAGCACCAGTTTTACACAATTTCCTCTGGAAAATGGAAGAGAAGTGCATACTTTTAAATTCATTTTATGAAACTTGTGGTTTTTGCAAAAAAAAACCACAATTACTTTTGCTCCAACCTATTATCGAGTAGAATCCACCAGTGTGCAAAAAGAATTACATACCACAGCAAATTGGAATTCACTGTAGACATGCAATGCTAGTTCAGTATTTTTAAAGCAGTCGATGTAATCTACCATGTTCAACAAGCTAAAGAAAAAATCCTGTTGTTATCAATTGATGCAGAAAGAGCATTTCTGCATCTAACATCTGTGGTAAACATTCATGATAAAAACTCTCAGGCAACTAGAAATAGAGGGTAACTTTTTCAATTTATAAGGAACATCATGTGGTGACAGACTGAATGCCTTCCCCTAAGACTGGGCGTGAGGTAAGGATTTTGCTTTTACTATTTTATTTAGTAAACTACTGGAAGTTCTAGCCACTGCAGTAAGTCAAGAGAAAAATAAGGCATATAAATTAGGAAAAAGAAAATAAAAGTGTCTCTATTTTCAGATGGCATAGTTGTTTACATTAAAAAATAATGAAGAATTTATTAAAATTAAAATATCCTGGAACTAAGAAGTATGTATGTGTGTATGTGTACAGTTGTGACAGCAAGGTTGTGGTCTACAACATTCATGCATAAAGATCAACTTAGAACTGTGACAATAACGTTACAGTTTACAGCATTAACATCTAAAGTTTCATCATACTTCTATATACTAACAACAAACATGCAGAAAGCAACAATTTAAAAATCCTGTTGACAGTCATTCCATAGATAATAAACTACCTAGATATAAATGTAACAAAAACATTTACACTATTTATATGCCAAAAATGATAAAATGCTGATTACAGAAATCAAAGAAGACTAAAGAAGTGTGGAAACACACCATGTTCATAGATTCAACATAGTAAAGATAACAATTCTCCTCCAAGTGATTGAATGCAATTGCTATCAAAGTCCAAGAAAAGTTTTTTGCAGACATGGACAAACTTATTTTAAAATTAATGTGAAATGTCACAGGGTCTATAATAGCTAAATGATTTTGAAAAAGAAAAATAAAGCAGAAGGAGTCAGCCTACTCAATGTTAAGTGTTATTATGTAACTACAGTAATCAAGACAATGTAGTATTAGCATACGAACAGACACATAGATCAATGGAACAGAATTTGAACCACACAAATATGCCCAACTGCAAAATTTCAAAAGCAATATCATGAAGGAAGGATAGCTTCTTCAACAAATAGTAATTGGATGACTGTAAGCAGAAGAATGAACCATACCCAAACCTCATGCCTTATGTATTTTGAAAAAACTCAGCTGGGTGCTGTGGCTCACGCCTGTAATCCCAGCACTTTAGGAGGCCGAGGCAGATGGATCACCTGAGGTCAATCGTTCAAGACCAGCCTGGGCAACATGGTGAAACCCTGTCTCTACTAAAAATACAAAAATTAGCTGGGCATGGTGACAGACGCCTGGAATCCCAGCTACTCAGGAGGCTAAGGCAGGAGAATCGCTTGAACCCAGGAGGTGGAGGTTGTAGTGAGCTGAAATCAAGCCATTGCACTCCAGTCTGGGTGACAAAAGCAAGACTCCATCTTAAACAAAAACAAAAACTCAAAATAGATCATGGATTGAAGTGTAAAGTGTAAAACTATAAAATTTTGAGGAAAAATATCATAGGAGAAAATAGATAGAACTAGTCACATAGCCAACAAAGTAGCAAAATGGGCTGGGAAATTTGCAGGGTATTTTAAAACTTTCTATTAAATAAAGGAGATAAAATGAAAATACAAATTTTATTTTAAAAACATAACATTGATAGAAAAAGTGAAGAGTGAAGAGCTAAGTGAAGAGTCTTCAGACTTGCTTCAGACCAAAAGCATGTTTCATAAAGGTAAAAATTCATAAACTCGACCTCATTAAAATTGAAGATTTATGCTCGGCAGAAGACTCTGTGAAGAGGATTAAAAAACGAGCTACAGAGTAGAAGAAAATATTTGCAAACCACATATTTGACAAAGGACTTGTATCTAGACTATATAATGAGTTATCAAATCTTAACAGTAAATTTTTTTAATCCAATTAAAAATGAGCAAAAGACATGAACAGACATTTCACAGAAGAGGACATACAAATAAACATATGAAAAAGTGTTCATCTTCCTACGCCATTAGTGAAATGCAAATTAAAATGCAAGTTATCCATTAGGGAAATGCAAATGAGATGTGACTACACACCTGTCAGAATGGCTAGCTTAAAAATACTGATAACATCAAGTGAAACAAACAGATCCGTATGTATCTTGGATAAATTTTACAAGAATTTCTTTAAGAGGGAAGATAAGCCACAAAACAGTAACAATAATACTCGGCAATGCTCACCAAGTATTTAATTATATGTCAAACACTGGTTCAAGTAATTAATATGCATAAACTCAATATTGTCTAAAACCATATGTTATGTTTATCTGTTTCACAATTTTATATGATTTATGGATGCATATATTGTAGTAAAAGTAAAAAGAAATAAGGAATATCTCAACATCAAGTACTAATTGTTAATACCTCTGGAAAGAGTAGATGAAGGAAGGAACGGATGGAGTAAGCCAATTCTTGAGTGTTTTCTTTTCTTTTCTTTTTTTTTTTTTTTTTTTGAAACAGAGTCGCCCAGACTGCAGTTTCCCCTGAGACTCCAGCGCCCAGGCTGGAGTGCAGTGGTGTGATCTCAGCTCACTGCAACCTGTGCCTCCTGGGTTCAAGCTATTCTCCTGCCTCAGCCTCCTGAGTAGCTGGAATGACAGGTGCATGCCACCACGCCCAGCTAATTTTTGTATTTCTGGTAAAGGTGGGGTTTTGCCCTCTTGGCCAAGCTGATCTCGAACTCCTGACCTCAGTTGATCTGCCCACCTCGACCTCCCAAAGTGCTGGGATTATAGGTGTGAGCCAACGGGCCCGGCTGAGTATTTTATTTTTTAAAGAGAGCTGACATTAATAAGGCAAAATGTAACGTCTGCTTAGTTTTGATGGAGAATATATATGTGTCTGTTATGCTACTTTCTGTATAAATATATTTATATTTTTTTCAAGTTATACATATATAACTTGAAAAAAATTTGTAAGGAGGACATTAGGCTTAACCATTGAAGCAACACTCAGTGAACACTCCTGCCCTGGACCAGGCCCTGAGTGGATACTGGAGGATTCCAGGGAGGTCAGGCAAGGTGCCATCTGCAAAGAGCTCCTATTCTTGTTTGGGAGGCTTCTTGGAGAAGGTGACAAGTGATTTCCTTATTTGAAGGATAAACAAAGAGTTAAGAGTTATTGACTTAAAAATCTATTGATGAGCTTCCGTGTTCATTAGGCATTCATCTGAGTGTTCTGGATAGAACTGTGAAAAATGTAGCTCGGCACTTCTCAAAGTGCTGTCCTCATACCAACGGGATCAACATCACCTGACGATCTGTATGTATAGAATTGCCAAACTTCAGGTTTTATCCCAGGCCCACCAAGTCAGCAACTCTAAGGTGGGGCCAGCAATCTGTGTTTTCACGAGGCCCCCAGGTGCTTCTGAATGCCTGCTGAAGTTTGAGAACCACTGGTAGAGAAAGCCTTGGCTCTCAAGACTTGCATTTGTGTGTACTTGTGCACATGCATGTGTGTGTGTGTGTGCACATGTGCATGTGTGCGCACACTTGTGTAAATGCATTCACATGTGTGTGTGCTTGTGTGAATGCATGCATGTGTGTATGTGTGTGTAGGGGGAAGGGCAGACAGGACACAACGAAACAGGTGAGTAAATGAGATTATTTTACATAGGGATAAATGTTATGAAGAAAGGTTTAAAAGGGCTTAGAGAAAATTGCAGGATGTCAGAAAGAAGTAGGGCTTCTAAAAATAGGCCATGAAAGAAGGCCTGCCTGGGGAGTTGTCTTAGGAACTAAGACTCAATGATGAGAAGGAGTGATAGGTAGGTGGAGCAGGGATAAGAACTGCAGGCAAAGAGACCAGCAAGTGCGAAGATCTCAACCCTGGAACAGAAAGAAGAATGAAAGTCAAAATAAATAGATTAAGAAAACAAAGTCAGGAGCAAGATAAAATGCGATTGGAGAGTGCTGATCACACAGAGCTTTGTAGGCTGTTAAGGGATCCTGAATTTATTCCAGGTATATTGGGACATCACTGCAGTGATTTAAATGGTGAATTGGCTAGGCCCAGAATCACAGGGTAGGTACTTTCAGACAAAGGAACAGCATAAGAAAAGGTACAACGGTATGAGAGAGAGAGAGCATATTTGACTAACTCCAAGTCCTTCAGGATGACCAGAGCAGAGTTCATACTGAAGAAGGATGCAGTAGGCTGGATTCATGGGAAAGCTCTTGAGAATAATAAAAATAGCAAAGTTTTTTTTTTTTTTTTTTGAGATGGAGTCTCGCTCTGTCACCCAGGCTGGAACGCAGTGGCGTGATCTCTGCTCACTGCAAGCTCTGCCCCCCGAGTTCATGCCATTCTCCTGTCTCAGCCTCCCGAGTAGCTGGGACTACAGGCACCTGCCACCATGCCCGGCTAATATTTATTTATTTATTTATTTTTGTATTTTTAGTAGAGACGGGGTTTCACTGTGTTCGCCAGGATGGTCTTGATCTCCTGACCTCGTGATCCGCCCGCCTTGGCCTCCCAAAGTGCTGGGATTACAGGCGTGAGCCACCGCGCCTGGCCAAAAATAGCAAGTATTTTTCAAGCACTCATTATGTGTCAGTTTTCCAGTCCCTTGACTCATAATAACTCATGAAATCTTTGCAGCACCAGGACGTAAACACCACGATAATCCCTGTATGACTAATGAGGATGTGGGGCCCAGAACCTAGGACTTTGCCTCCAGAGCCTGTACACTTCAATAGGGTTTGTGTGTTTGGCTGAATGGGGCTCATCACTGCTTACCAATGAAGCAATAATGACTCAACTGCTCTCCTGCCTAAAGCAAAAGTCCTCCGACTAATCCGATATGTAGCCGCCAGAGCAGCTGTTCCAAAACTCAGATCTGACCAGGACTTTCTCCTGTTTCCAACTCCTCGGTAGCTTCCCCTTGTGCAAGAATAAAGTCCAAACTTCTCATCATGACGTACAAAGCCCTTCTTGAAGGGTCTCCTTCTCACTCCCATCTTACCCCTCTCCAGCACTCACCCCAGCCATCCAGAGCTTGAACCCATGCTCACCACTCCTCTCAGCCTTTGTTCGTGCTGTTCCTTATTTCTGGACCATTGTCCCTGCTCTCTGCTCTTCTCTGGTTGTAGCAACCAGGGCTCAGCTTCAAGGAAGAGAATATAGTCTAGTTAGTTCAGAGAGGGATTTGTTACAGGGTATGAAATGTCTTCTCAGAATCCCTGGGAGGCAGAAGAGCTGACTCTGGGCTGAAACTCAGAGCTCTGCCCCAAGTCACAGGGAGAACTGACCTGCAGAGGATGTGGCTGCCCCTGCTGCAGTTGAGAAGCTGCCTCCCAGAATGAGACCTCAGACCTCGCCCCACTTTGCTGAGTCTTACGTGGATGCAACTTACTGAGAAACCTAAATCATGAAGGAACTCTAGCTGCGTGGAGTCTGGGAAATGAGCTTGGCAGATTTCTAGCCGTTGCAGTTACAGGAAATCACTCTTGCAGGAGGGTGGGACAGACATTGATGAGCCAATTCAAGTCTCCACTCTACCTAGACGTCTCTTCCCCTTCAGAATCCCTCCCCTTTTTTGATAGGTCCCTCCCCTATGTGTTTCTATGCTACCTTGTCCTTCCCCTCCTAGAGTACAGTGAGCATCTTGAGTACAGCGACCACATCTGGTTGATGAATGATTCCCCCTCCCATGATAGGGCCTGGTACATAGCAGGTGTTCAGCAAACATTCAGGCATACTCACCCTGCAGAACGCCTCTGCAGTTAACATTTTCCTGGTCCAGTGCCTCTTGATTTTTGTTACTAAGGCTACATGGACTGTATTAGATTGAACCATATGAAATTGTTACTTCTGTAGTCAAAACTGGGTAAACACTGGCAATTTCACATGACTCAACCCTGTATATATCTATCAATACTTTTTCAGCTATTGTTTATATGGAAAAAATTAGATTTACAGTCCTGAAACTCAATATAACATTTTTAACAATGTGGTATCAGGGCATGTCTCAAGTTACATTTCAGATACAGCTAGTGAAATGTCAGCACCAAGTGTAGTCAGTTTGAAAAATCACATTAAGTATCTATCGCCACAGGGGTGTGGGTCTTAGACACTGCTGAGGGTAAACAAGACCCTGTTACTGCAAAAACCCAAAACTAAAACATCATTCACTATATTTAGTGTTTGATCATGAGGATGGAATGGAAACACTTGACATATTAGCAGATGGATCTCCTATCTATTTTGTTGTGTTTACCATGTGTTTTAAGAAATTGGTTGAGAAATTTGGTTTGAAGAGTGATGCATTATAATTTTTCCCACTTAAAATAATGGGAAATATATTTTCAGTGTCTTCAAACAGAATGACTGGTTTTTAGGAACAGATTGATTATGTTCAACAGACGATGCATGTGTCCTGAATGCTGAAAAGTTCATCACTGTAGACTCAGAAGGGTGTGCACTGTATGGCTGAAGGGAAGGGTCTTTGAGAGAGTACAAAAGGGCTTTGAAGATGTGGTTGGCAAAAGGATTTCAGAGGGAGGGGGTTGGAGCAAAGCTGAGTGCGACACTAGGCAAGTTACTCAGCTTCTCTGAACCTCAGTTCTGTCACCTCTAAAATGGCCATAATAATGCTTGCACCAAGCATTGGAAGATTAAGTGAGATCTCCAATGTAAAAAGCTCACATAGAGCCAGGAGCCTCCGTCAATGGTATTATAAAAAGCACTTAGGACCATGGCTAGTACATAGGAAGCACTCAGCGTATGTGAGTTATCATTATTCCTTCTGCATTCTTTCATTCAATGCCCTTTGTAAGAGAATGCAAGTTATAAATTTCTTTTGGAATTTGGCCCAAGAACAGCAGTTTGGCTTCATCTTATTTAATCAAGTGGTGAGAGCTGCATTGGTCATTCCACATTGCCCTTTGCTTTCTTTCCACTGCTAAGGGAGCTAGAGCTACTGTTTCAGGCTCACCGTCCCCGCAAACAGTATGTATGCCTCTCCTTTGTTGTGCGTTTTTCCCACTATCTCCTCTATCAAAAGCCCCTGGTGCCTGTTTCAAAGCCCCTCCATGGAGTGGGATGGGGGCAACGTGGACCTGTAGCCTGCCTTCGCCTCATCACACGATCGCTCCTGCCCCAAACTGCCTCTGCCTGGAAGCGCTGGATGGCTTTGAGAGGTTCCTATCTTGTTGCCTTGGTATACGGGAGGCGGTTGGAAGCTAACCAGCTTCCTTTGGCTTCCTGGGAAGGAGATAGGAGGTGAGAATCAGTCCAGTGTGAAGAACGATGAGAGCCATCATGTTTGAGTGGCTTTAAGACTCTTGTACCTCAAGTCAAATTTTAAAAAAGGTGGGTGGGGGGGGCAGGGGGGCTGACTGAACACAGTGGCTCACACCTGTAATCCCAGCACTTTGGGAGGCCAAGACAAGAGGATTGCTTGAGGACAGGAGTTCAAGACTAGCCGGGGCAATACAGCAAGACCTTGTCTGTAAAATAAATAATAAAAACCTTATCATTGTGAATGTTATTAAAGACATGTATCAAGCACAAGTCAGGCTTGATAAGCTCTTTTTTCCTTGTACAATTTAAGCTGTCAGAAAGCCCAGCGCTCCATGGTTGGATTTCTGTAGCCTGTGAGGCTATTCTTAGCTCCTCTCTTGCTGGCTGTTACATTTTTAAGAATCGCTAGAGGTGAGCATAGTGGGTGAGACCTCCCCTCCATCTGCTCCCCTCAGAGGTCAGATGGAATGGAAAGTGGCCTGAGGCGATACTCAGCTCATTGCTCCTGCAGACACCACCCAGTAAAAACACAGGAGATGAGTGTTGTAGACACGTGGCTTTTCCTGGCTGCAGAGATTTTCTGAATCCCACAGAATCATCTCTGGGCACCCAGTGACTTTTGCCTCAGGAAGAAGTGAAGAAAGGTGCCTGTTTCAAATAGTTCAAGTGGCATCGTGCTGCCTGGAGATTAAAAAGGTTTAGGGTTTCCTCCAGACTCTTCCTTTCCCTTTCCACCTCCCCTACCTTTAACAACTGCGCAAGGTTTGTGGATGCTCTACTGTTGGCCAGGCCCTGGGCAAGGTGAGATGGAGAGTCAGTCACTCATCAGGTAAAAGGAGGAGCTGAACCAAGCTGTTCCAACTCCAGATTTCCCCCAGCAACTGGCATTACCTCCCTCATATGTGTTCACGTGTATTTCATGTGTTATTAGCATGGCTGACCTTTAGTTTGTAAGCAGCCCCCGAGGCTGATGATGACATGCTTTCGAAGAAAACTGACCTAGGGACCTTGGACCAGTTAACCTCTCTTGGACTTGGTTTCCTCCATTGGGCAATTGAGGGTGATAATGCACACGTCCCATGGTTAGATGGGACAAGTGTTAAGGGATGAGCAGGGTGTCTATGAAGAAAACCTCTTCTCCCTTCTTGATTTTAGGACTAACAGAGAGACAGGAGTCTGACAGGTGGAGGTGGAAGTATCCAATTCAGGTTAACAGTCAATCAGAGAAACCCACTTTAGATCAGGAGCCGAAACGGCTTGCTAACTCTTGAGTTCTGAAATGGAATTACCTCAGAGGCACAGGAAACGGTGGTCACCTGCAAGTCCCCCTCCACTAGCCAGGCCCTGGCTGTTGGAGAGAGCAAACAGGAGTATAAGCCCTCTGTGGGCAGGTCCTGAAGCAGAAGGGGAGCCCGAGGGGGCTGTGCTGAGTACGGCTGCTGCTTCTGGACTCACCCATCAGATCTATCACTTCTGCACCCTGCAAGGGAGGGAGAAGGCTATGGAGAGAGACCGGTGAGTCACTCAGGCTAGTGGAAGTTCCTGGTCTCTGTGACAAGAAGAGGCCAGAGAAAAAGCAGGTTCCTGTAAGCAGTGACATAAACAGCAGGGCCTAGCAGCCTTCTTTCGCCATCAACCCTCTACCCTGTCTTTTTTCTGTACAATGCCCCACTTTTGTGTAGACATCATTGACTGACCCAATGTGCCCCACAGAATACGGGTGCTTCGGGTGTTTGTGGCCCATTCATTCTGGAGTGTGTGGGATGCTCCTGGCTATGTGCTAAATGCAGGGGATGGTGCTGAATTAGCTAGGTCCCTGCACTCAGAGTTCACTGGCTGGTGGGGAAGAGACCAGGAGAGCGATGGTGACTTGGCTGCAAGGAAAGTGCTGTAGAGCATCAAGCACAGAGTCTGGGTTCTGGACATGGACTATCTTGGCTCAGTCCCAGCTCTGCCATTCCCTGGCTGTCATCTTGGACATGTTACTTAATCTCTCTGAACCTCAAGGTCTTGAGCTATCCAAGGTAGTTTGTAATAACTCCTACCTCAAAGGATTGTTGGGAGCATTAAATGAGTGCATATACATAAAGCACTTAGGCCAGGCATGGTGGCTCACACCTGTAATCCCCGCACTTTGGGAGGCCAAGGCAGGCAGATCACTTGAGGTAAGGAGTTCAAGACCAGTCTGGCCAACATGGTGAAACCTTGTCACAATTAAAAATATGAAACCTGGCCGGGCGCGGTGGCTCAAGCCTGTAATCCCAGCGCTTTGGGAGGCCGAGACAGGTGGATCACGAGGTCAGGAGATCGAGACCATCCTGGCTAACATGGTGAAACCCCGTCTCTACTAAAAAAATGCAAAAAACTAGCCGGGCGAGGTGGCGGGCGCCTGTAGTCCCAGCTACCCGGGAGGCTGAGGCAGGAGAATGGCGTAAACCCGGGAGGCGGAGCTTGCAGTGAGCTGAGATCCGCCCACTGCACAGCCTGGGCAACAGAGTGAGACTCTGTCTCAAAGAAAAAAAATACATATATATATATGTGTGTATATATATGTATATATATATGTGTGTGTGTGTATATATATATATATATATATAAACTAGTCAGGCATGGTGACATGTGCCTGTAATCCCAGCTACTGGGGAGGGTGAGGCAGAATAATCTCTTGAACCCAGGAGGCAGAGGTTGCAGTGAGCCAAGATCGTACCACTGCATCCCAGCCTGGGCAACAGAGGGAGACTCCATCTCAAAAAATAAAAAGAAAATAAGGCACTTAGAACGGTGTCTGGCACAGAGCATGCATCACATCAGTGTTAACTGTTGTTATCATAAGGGACTAGCGGGTTGCCTGCCCCAGTTTCCAGGGTTAGGGAAGGCTTAAAGAAGGGAGCATCAGTCTTAACCAGGGTTTTTCAACCTCAGCGCTGTTGCCATTTTGCAGTAGGTAATTGTAGTGGAGGCTGTCCTGTGCAGTGTAGGATATTTAGCAGCATCCCTGGCCCCAACTCACTAGATGACAGCAGCACCCCTCCCAAATGTGACAACCAAAACTGTCTCCACACATTGTCCAGCATCCCCAGGGGAGCAAAACTGCTCTGGGTTTGGGAACCCTGCACTAACCTGAGAAGTGAGTGATGGACAGGAGGACAGAGGTGGTGCTCCAGGAATAAGGAATATTGTGGGTGAACGTGTAGAATTGTGAGAGTGTGGGTCCATCCAGGGACTTGTCCTAACATGACAGCTCCCTTATGAAGATCTTAAGCCCAATTAAGCACTCAAGTGCTGACTTCTCCCACTAAATTCTTGGCTTCTGGCAAAAGCCAAATGCGTAGGAGAAGCCTACTGAGTACTTGCTGCTGTGTGTGTGAGCCCGTCTTTGTGAAGTCGTCCCTGAAGACCATTCACCTCGTGCTCTGCTCTAAATTTATCCTGTTCTGAAGAAAGTTCATCCGTGAGCATGATGCATAGTCTCATTGCTTGGCCCCATGTAGCAGTGCTTCTATGAAATTGGATTTTTAATGCCTTCAGCCTACCCTGAAGTACATCATGCAAAAAATTCGTGTTCCACTTATTACTGTGTTTAGAGTTATTTTATGTGGACCCATGGTTCACCACATTACAGAACACTGTCTTCATAAGCATCCAGTGGAAGAAATTTCCCGCTGATTTCAGTACCAGGACAAAAATCTTGCTTTTCCTGAACAATTGTTTTTTTTCCACATCAGCTCTGAATCATGTGGCGGATTGTGTTTCTCTTTTTACTCTGTGTGCTGGGGAGATTTGAGACACATTGATGGCCCATTTCAGGCAAGCACACAGGATCTTGAGGCATAAATTGGGGTATTTTTTCCTGATTCTATTTTCTTGGTTTCCTTTTTTTTCTGTGAGTTGATCTTTGTCTTCCTTATTTTTAATTCCGTTATGTTATATACATTTCACAAGTCACCCGAATCCCTTCCGGAATAAACTAGGAAATTAATAATTTAAAAAAAAACATGGAAAATCACATTCTTTATGTTGTTCTATTGCAATAGCCAGGCAAGGATTTATGCCTTCACAGCACACAATTTTCTTTGCTCTTGCAAGGAGAGCCTCATTATCCAGATTTTTCCATAGGTCAGAGTTACTGTGATAGAGCTTAGCTCTCTTATTTGTGATCTCCATCATTTCCATGACAATGTTCAGCACTATTATGAGAATATAATTATAATTCTAATACGAGAAGAAGCAAAAGGGACAATGTCACAAAGCTGTGAAATAGTGCAAAACTGCAGAGAGATAAATGAGAGGTCATTCTCTGTTCTCCAGTAATAATATTGAGTCTCCCGGGGAATGTAGGGTCTGTGGCCTGGGGCAGAATGTGGATCTGCAGCAAGAAAAAGCTACAACCTGAATTATTGCTTACATTATTGTTCTCTTTGCATTTTGGTTTTCCTCTTTAGGATTCATTCCAGTGTGCAAGTTTCCCTCAGAAAATTCATGTTGCTCCTTCAAAGAGTTATGATGGAATACTGAACGATATACCCTTTTGACAGTTTAGCTGTGACTTGAGAGTACAGAACTTGCTGGTTATTCATGTAATGTTTCAACAGTCCATCAGCTATTAGAATACAAAATTGCACATCTGTAGGAGGCATATTATATTTGATTTCTGTGGTTTCTTTTGGAGCATCTATATTCTTCTATCCAGTAGCAAATACATGAAAATTTGTATCAGGTAACTCAGTTCCAAGTCACAGAAACTCAGAGTAGCTTAATTTAAAAAAAAAAGTCGGCCGGGCGCAGTGGCTCAAGCCTGTAATCCCACCTTTGGGAGGCCGAGACGGTGGCGTGGATGCACGGAGTCGCAGGAGATCGAGACCATCCTGGCTAAGCGCGGGCATGGTGGGGCGCCCCGTCTCTACTAAAAATACAAAGAAAACTAGGCCGGGCGAGGTGGGCGGGCGCCTGTAGTCCCAGCTACTCGGAGGCTGAGCAGGAGAATTGGCGTAAACCTGGGATGGGGAGCTTGCAGTGAGCTGAGGATCTGGCCCACTGCACCTCCAGCCTGCGGCGACAGAGGAGACTCTGTCTCCGAAAAAAAAAAAAAAAAAAAAAAGAAAAAGGTCATTGCTCATGTCATGTAAATATGAAGTTCAGGGATGGGTCTTTCTTCTGACGAGGTGGGAGCCAGTACCTCCAGCAGTGCCTCTTTCTGCATTTAGCTCCCAGCCCTGCTTCCCTCTCTGCAGGTTCTCTCTCCAGACAGGTCTTATTGACATTCTTTTTTGTTTCCTAGTGCCTATAAAAGTTATGTTTATACGATACTGTACTCTATTCAGTGTGCAACAGCATTATGTCTAACAAGTGTACATAGCTGCATCTGAAAATACTTGATAGGTACAATGCTAACACTCATCCGAGTCTTCCTTCAACAAATCACGGTCTTTTTGCTGGTGGAGGGTCTTTCCTCCATGTTGATGGCTGCTTACTGATCAGGGTGGTGGTTGCTGAAGGTTGGGGTGACTGAAAATTTCTTAAAATAAGACAACAATGAAGCTTGCCACAGTGATGAACTCTTCACTTCATGAAAGATTTCTCTATAGCCAGTGGTGCTGTTTGATTGCATTTTGCACACAATAGAACTTCTTTCAAAAGTGGAGTCAGTCCTCTCAAATCCTACAGCCCCTTTATCAACTAAGCTTATGTAATATTCTAAACCTCTTGTGTCATTTTAACAATGTGTACAGCACCTTCATCAGGAGCAGATTCTATCTCAAGAAGCTAGTTTCTTCGCTTATCCATGGGAGAAGCAGCTCCTTGTCTCTTAACGTTTTATCATGAGATGGCAGCAGTTCAGTCACATTTTCAGGTTCTACTTCTGATTCTAGTTCTTCTGCTACTTTTACCGTATCTGCAGTGCCTTCCTCCACTAAAGTCTCGAACCTACGACTTCATCCATGAGGGTTAGAATCCACTTCTTCCAAACTCCTGTTAATGTTAGTAGTTTGACCTTTTCTCATGAATCACGAGTGTTCTTAATGACATCTAGAATGGTGAATCCTTCCAGAAGATTTTCAATTTACTTTGCCCAGATCCATCAAAGGAATCACTATCTATGGCAGTTATAGTCTTACAAAATGTATTTCTTAAATAATGAGTCTCAAAGGTCAAAATTACTCCTTCATCCATTAGCTGCAGGATGGATGTTGTTTTTATCATGAAAACAACATTAATCTTGTACATCTCCATCTGAGCTCTTGGGTGACTAACAGTGGTAATATTTTGAAAGGAATTTTTTTTTTTTTGAGAAGTAGGTCTCAACATTGGGCTTAAAATATTTGGTAAATTTTGCTGTAAACTGATGTGCTGTCATCTGGGGTTTTTTATTCTACTTACAGAGCACAGGCAGAATAGATTTAGCATCATTCTTAAGAGCCCTGGTATTTTCAAAATGGTAAATGAGCATTGACTTCAACTTGAAGTGACCAGCTGCTGAAACAAGAGAGCCTCCCTAACAAGCGAGCCTGCCTTTGAACCTTTGAAGCCAGGCATTGACTTCTCCTCTCCAGCTATGAAAGTCCTAAATGGCATCTACTTCCAATATAAAGCTATTTGCTATTTTTTTCTACTTTGAAAATCTCCTGTTTGGTGTATTCACTTTCACCAATGATCTGAGCTAGATCATCTGGGTAACTTGCTGCAGCTTCTCCATCAACACCTGCTGCTTCACCTTGTGCTTTTATGTTCTGGAGATGGCTTCTTTTCTTAAACCTCATGAACCAACCTTTGCTAGCTTCCAGCTCTTTTTCTGCAACTCCCTCACCTCTCTCAGCTTTTACAGAATTGAAGAGAGTTAAGGCCTTGCTCTGGATTAGGATTTGGCTTAAGGGAATGTTGTAGCTGATTTGGTCTTCTATCTAGACCACTAAAATTTCCTCCATATCAGCAATAAGGCTGTTTGGCTTTCATGTCTTACATGCGTACATTGGACTAGCAATTTTTATTTCCTTCAATAACATTTCCTTTGCATTTATAACTTGGCTAACTTTATGGCGTAAGAGTCTAGCTTTCAGCCTATCTTGGCATTTGGCATGTCTTTCTTATTAGGCTTAATCATTTCTAATATTTGATGTAAAATGAGAGATGTGTGATTCTTCCATTCACTTGAACACTTAGAGGCCTTTGTAAAGTTATTAAATGGCCTAATTTCAATGTCGTTATGCCTCAGGGAATAGAAAGGCCCAAGGAGAAATTGAGAGATGGGAAACTACTGGTCAGTGGAGCATGAGAACACATCCAACATTTATCCATGAAGCATTCGGTGCTATATGGATGTCATTTGCAGTGCTTTAAAACAATTGTAATAGTGACATCAAAGACCATTTATCATCGATCACTATAGCAGATATAATAATGTTTGAAATATTGCAAGAATTACCAAAATGTGACACAGAGATACAAATTGAGCAGGCGCTATTGGAAAATTGACACTGATAGACTTACTGGAGGCAGGGTTGCCACAAACCTTCAATTTGTAAGAAAGTGAAGCGCAGTAAAACAAGGTAGTCCTGTGCTTCCCAGCGAGACTGTGTCACTTACATGCTCCTCTTTGTTGAGGGGAAGGAGCATGAATGAGGTTATACTGGCCCTGAAACAGATCTAAAGTCTAGCTGGTGGCCGGGCTCGGTGGGTCATGCCTATAATCCCAGCACTTTGGGAGGCCGAGAGTGAGAGTGAGAATAATAATTACTAATATCAACAGTAATAAAAGCTTTCTGGGCAAACACAAATATTCTCACTGAAACTTGTAGAAATAGTGCCTTGAAACTATGACAGAAATATTGGGAACGTCTGGGCAGCAGTGAGGCTTTGGGCTGCCCCTGGGTACTCTGGGTGCCTCTGCCCAGAAAGGCAGGAGGGCTTCTCAGCACAGAACAGCCTGGGAGAAAGATGGCAGCTTCAGCCCTGCCCCCTCCACCCTCGCAGCACTTCCCGTGAGTCTCTGATCGTACACACTTCATTCCATCTCTTAGGTTTGTTCCAGTCTCTAATTCCGTGAGGAGCAGGGACTGTATCTTACTCCACTCCTGCTCATCCATGTTACCACAGTGACTCCCAAAGGTGGCCCTCTGCTGTTTGTGCAGGTTGTGGGTACTAGGCCATGATCCAGCCTCCCGCCATGGGTCACGCTGTTTCCCTCTGTGCCTGAGTCACACAGCCTGTGTGTTCCTGACCCAGTAAACCCCTTATGGGCAAAGACTTTCCCAGTTCCTCCCGCCCACCTTCGCCTCCTGGAGCACTGGTTTCCTCCCTTCCCACACTCCCCTGCACCCTGGAAAGACTCCTAGAACGCCCACCCGTGCATTGTCAGTGACTGTCTGCCCGGCCCCTCCCAGGGCATTGTGCACTCCTCCAGGGCAAAGACAGTTTCTTTGTCCCAGTGTCCCCAACACATAGCCCAATGCCTATCAGACAGTAGGTGTTCTGTAAGCACCTGGTAAATTCGTGATCTGGGGACACAATAAATAGCCCCCTTCCTTGCCTTAATTCTGAACAATTATAAACAATGGGTAAGACACACAAAGAGGATAGATACGACTTGTGTCCAGCCATCTCCTCTCGCCTGGACCCCAATCTCTGTAACAGGAGCTGAAGGGGATTAGAGGTCCTTCCAACCCTGAAATTCCCTGTCCTATAAGCATGCGGTTCTGTTGCCTGTCCTCGGACCAAATCATACATCAGGCTCCCTCCCCAGGGCTGCACACCCAGGATACTGGAACACAGTAGGGGAGCATTACAGCAACATCCCAACAGTGCATGGTCATCAGGGCACTGCAGCGAGTGAGAGCCAGGGGATTTGGCTTCTTGTCCCCACACCTACACTGACTCACCAAGTCCCTTCTTCCCTCTGGGCCTCAGTTTCCTGTTCTGTTAAGTGAGGGGAAGGACCTAACTGATTCAGACTAATATCTAAGGATCTAAGACACAGATCTAAGCTTCCATGATTATATTCTGCAATTCTGTGATTATGTTACATGATTCCATTATTATACCCCATGAATCTACAAGGAACTTGATAACATTTTGTGATGTGATGCTATTCTACAATTGTTTAACAACAGTCTCAGATTCTATATATTGGCTCTTCAGTCCTTAGAAAGCCCAAGTGCATGTTTTAAAAATGAATTCAGTACTGTATCAATTTTCTACTGTTTCAAAAACAAAACAAAATACTACCCCTAAAACTTAATGGTGTAAAAACACCACCATTTAATCATCTCATGTTTTGTGGGGTAACTGGGCTCAGCTGGACTGTACTTCTGCTCCACATGCTATCTGGGGCTGCAGTGGAATATCAAAATGCTCAAGGCGGCTGACTCGTGTGGCAGGCAGTGGCGCTGGCTGTCACTGGGAACTCAGCTGGGGATTTGGTTTTCCTTCTTTTGGCCTCTTCATGTGGCTTGGATCTGGCTGGGTTCCAAGAGGCAAGAATTAGAAACTGCCTGTTCCCTTGAGGCCTAGACTTGGATGTCCCATAATACCACTGCATTCAAGAGCTACAGAAACAAGCTCCATGTGGAGAGCAGCATGCATATGCAGGGAATGGAGGGAGTGTTTGGGAGGGGAGTGTGTCTTTGGAGGCTAACTCCTGCAAACAACTGACACCATCTCATTAAAGCACCTGCTAAAAACAGATGAAGAAACATGCTGGAGTCCTGTCATAGTTAAACTATCATCTGTCTGCCAGAGCCTGGGAACTAATGCTAGGTACTCCTGCTTGCCTTTGCTATGTAAGAAGTGAGGAAACCCCAACAAATGTGGAGGCAGCCTGAGCATTAAAAGCCTTCGCCCCTTCCCCTCCACTCCCATAGCACCATGACTCAGGCAACTTAGTGCCTCTTTCTGAGCCTCAGTTTGCTCTTCTGTAAAATGGGGGCATTGGTCTTGAGGGTGCTTAAGGTGCCTCCACCCCTAATGTTCTCTGTCCCTCTGTGCTCCTAGGTACTCCTTCCAGGACGAGGAGGACATGTTCATGGTGGTGGACCTGCTCCTGGGAGGAGACCTGCGCTACCATCTGCAGCAGAATGTGCATTTCACAGAGGGGACTGTGAAACTCTACATCTGTGAGCTGGCACTGGCCCTGGAGTATCTTCAGAGGTACCACATCATCCACAGGTAACTGGGCTGCTGGCGGGATGCCTGGGACAGAGGCACCATGGGCTAGGGTGTCATGAGCAGTCTGCGGTAGTGGGGAGAGAATTTTGTCCTTGACATGGTTTAAAAGTGGTAGTGCATCAGGGGAAAAAAAGCAGAACACTTTTCTTCCTGTTTTTTTTTTATGTTCTTTACAACCAGCACGTACGCCTCCCATCCTACACCCGTACACTACTGCTTAGAGACATGACTGGTGGCTGGCCTTATCTTCTCTGCTCCAGTATGCCTGGGGAAGCTGGAACATTCTGTCCCTCTTGTCTCAAGTCAGAAGAATTATAGTAGCATTATTATACTAGTGAGTTGGGAGTGTGAGGGATTCTACTCTCTATTTTTCCGTACTTAGAAATCAGTGCTGTGCATTGTGGAGGATATCTTTCTCTTGGGAAGCCTCAGTGCTGGCTCTGGGCTTTGCATAAAAGCTCTGAGTTTCTGCAGCCTCGTCAGGGACCTTGCTTCTCCCTGCTATGCACAGTAGTGCCATGTCCTACACAGGTGAGCAAAGTGACTTTGTCTGCAGAAGCTGGAACTCAACGAAAGGCTTTAAAGTGATGGTGTCATTCATAACTCTTCTCACTGACCCCAGAAGAGGCAGCTAGTGTGAGGGGCTCCAAATTGGTTTACCCATGGTCTTGCACTGTGCTTAGTTGATCTCCTTGTAACTTAACTAATTTTGGAAGATTTGGAAAAGATGAGGATTTGAACTTCTAGGTAAAGATGACAGATTAAGCACATACGTCTACATTTTTCCCTTCTTAAACTCCATTAAATGACAGTAAGGAATATTTTAAAAGTGATAAAGTTATGAAGATAGGGAACACTGGAAGGGGACCTCAGTGAAAATAGTGGGGAAAGGTGGAAAGAAAGATGTAAAGTGATCGATGACTTAGGATACCAGAAACTGAATTTAATGTTGCTGCTGGGGAGTGTCAAGAACTAATAGATACAAAAGAATTCCCCCAAAGCTCAGGAATTGGCAGCACCTGGTATGTATGGGATGGGGGCAGCTGGTGAAAAGAGGCTATAATAAGGTGAATTGTTGAAAACTTCTTAAGTAGTATAGAGAAACATAGACCTGTTTCCCAACTCCGGAGAGCTGGGCGGTTGCCCGCTTCCTTACCCAAAAGGAAAACTAAAGGTTAGTCTGCTTAAAAAAATGGAGAGTTGTTCCGTGGCCCTTTAAATGAACATCAAGCCCTGCCCCTGGGTTTTGGGAATACTGTAAAACTTAAAACAAAATGGCAAAGATTTAATCTGAACATTACATGTACCTACAAATGGTGAAATGAAATCCGGGCTAAATGACATCAAGCCTGCCTGGGTTGGGATACTGTACTAACAATGGCAAGATTATCTGAACATACATGTACTACATGCTGAAATGACAGCACCCTCCCCGCCCCCGCCACCACAACTGAGATCAAAGAATGGTGCCTTTATGCCTTCATCGGCTGCACAGGGAACTCAAGTGATTTCAATGGAAATGTGACTGAGCCCAAAGGAAAGAGATTGTGCCATCAAAGGTTTTCCAGGACACCTTAGAGTGTAGGTTATAATAAACAAGCCCCATTCATTCATTATCAGCTCCCAATTAAGTTAATGACAGCATGGGATTATCAGACATCCAGGGAAATCATCACTTGAACATCAAGATCCAAACAACAAAATGGAAAAAAAATAAAATAAAACTTAGGCTACACAGTGACTCTGGAAACATCAAAATAACTGATCAGTATTTTCAGTGGATAAAAGAAGAATTTTGCATGTGTGAAACAAGAAATAGCAGTTTTTTTTAAATTCAGGGAACAAACATCAGAGTTCTTATAAATCAAAATTGTAAAAGCAGAAATTTAAAGAATTCAAAATGTATGTTGGAAGATAAAGTCTTTATACTTTTCTATAAAGTAGAGTAAAAAGGCAAAGAAAAAATATGAGAGAAAACATAACAAAGTTAAGGAATCTACAAATTTCAACACAAGAAGTAATAGAGACAAAACATAAAGGAAGAAATCATCAGTGAAACGATTAAAGAACAATCTCCCAGACCTGAAATACGTGATTTTCCATATTGAGAAAGCCTACCAAGGGTACAGAGTTATGGCTAGAAACAGACACATAGCAAAACAAATGTCAGATCTGATCGGCTTCCAGAGAAGAGCCACAGGTCATAGAGGCTGAAGAATCAGGATAGTTTCAAATTTCTTTTGTTTTTGTTTTCTGTTCCTTGAGACAGGGTTTTGCTGTTGTTCAGGCTGGAGTGCACTGGTACGATCGTGGCTCACTGCAGCCTCAGCCTCCTGGGCTCAAGTGATCCTCCCACCTCGCCCTCCTAAGTAGCTGGGACCACAAGCACACACCACCATCTCTGACCAATTTTTGGGGGGGTATTTTTTTTGTAAAAACAGGTTTTCAGCACGTTGCCCAGGGTGGTCTCAAACTGCTGAGTTTTAAGCAATCCACCCACCGTGGCCTCTCAAAGTGCTAGGATTACAGGTGTGAGCCACAGCACCCAGCCAGTTTTGAGTTTCTTAAATGCTCGAAGGCAGTGCAGACCTGCTACTCAACCATGTGTAAGGGTATACATTTTCCCCAGTTCCAGGTTTCAAAAAGCAGTCCTCCCATATACCTTTTCTCAAGTACTAGGAAAATGAGATGGACTCCAAAATGAACGAATGAGTCAAAGAGGACAAAGAAATGGAATACGGAAAGCTGGAACTCCAGCAAATCAGATAGGCATAGGAAGTCTCCAGGATGATGCTGAAGGGGTGTCAGTTGTGCCTCACATGTATGCTATGACCAGTTCTGATTAGTGTGGATCAGAGACCCTGGGAGAGACTTCTTCAGGAAAAGTGAACTGATAGAATTCCTGATGCACCTGGCCTTGAGAGATTTATTTAGCTAGCTGGTAAAGAATCTGAAGTGGAATTATGAGAGGTTCAGGGAAAAAAACCTCAGCAAAAATAACATCATTAATTTTAAGGAAGGAAAATGTTGCACAGGACAACATCTGCATAGAGTACAGCTTACTAAATGGGTCAACCCTGGATATAATACCTAGTCCTATCACCTAAACCCTGAAAATCTAACCAAAAACTCAATGATACTCCATTGAGAAACTGAGGAAATGGGAAGGATGACTGAGTCTCCTGGGATTGGAGAAAGACGGCTAAATCTTTATCTTCCCTAGTAAGAAGTCCAGTCTCCAGGGAGAGCCTGGAGTGAAAAAGTGAAGGAGTCATTAGAAGTCTGTCATTTAGAGATAAGGAGTTAGATACCAAAATTATAACCTGGAACAGATGAGTGGATAGAGGATAAATGGGGGAGAACGTGATAGGATTAATGCTATTGTGACAAAATGTGTTTGTAACAGAAAGTGATAGGGATTGTTGTATTGTAACAAAACTTGCAAAACTATTGGCTCTTTGAACTATTTGCATATAACTTTATATTGGAGAATAGTAGTAGTAAAGATATTGTTCAGCGTAATACACAACTGTTCATTCACTCAGTCATTCACTAGCTTTTGAATGAATGCAAGCATTCTGGTTCTGGACTCTGTGCTTGTCAGTGTGATGCTGTACTTCCTAAAGAAGGTCACACTATGGTAGAGTATGCTTCTGTTCCTTGATGGGGCTTCTTTGAAGGTGCTGAAAGAGTTCTTTACAGATCAGTTGTATATGTGTCTTTCGTGAATTACTGTAGCCATTCATGAACTAGAGTGCAATAGATAGATGATCCATGTGTCCAAATTCCCTGAGACACTAAGTCATGTGGACATTGGTGAGATAAATGCCAATGTTCCAGAGCTGAGCCGGGGATGAACAAGGCAGGAAATGGAACCATTGCATGACAGCATGGCTGGCTGGAGCCATTTCATTATGATTCACCAGATTTCAGAAAAAGTTTTAAGTCATTCTCAAATATTCCTCTGGTAGAGGTCATCTGCTCTTAGATTCCAGATCTACCCTGGGGAAAAGGAGCTGTCGAGTAATTTATGGGAATGTTTTAAAGTCTACTAAGCGAATATGTGATGATTAATTTTCTGTGTCAATTCGACTGGGCTAAAGGATGCCCAGAGAGCTGGTAAAACACTACTTCTGAGTGTGTCTGTGAGGATGCTTCCAAAGGAGATCAGCATTTGAATAAGTGAACTGCATGAAGCAGATGGGCCTCCCCAATGTGGTGGGGATCAACGATTCCTCTGAGGGCCTGAATAGAATGAAAAATTGCAGCCATTCACTCTTCCTACTTGAGCTGAATCATCCGTCTTCTCCTGTCTTCAGTCATCACTGCTCCAGGTTTTTGGGCTTTCAGGCTTAGACTGGGACTTACACTCACAGCCTCCAAATTCTCAGGCCTTCATGCTTGAACTGAATTACACCGCTTGCTATCCTGGGTCTCCAGCTTGCAGATGCAGATCCCAGGACTTCTTAGCCTCCAAAACCACGGGAGCCGATTCCCATAATAAATCTCTGTTATATATGTATATCTATATTCTATTTCTTTTGTTTTTCTGGAGAACGCTGACTACTGCAGTTGAATTACCTTCCCAATTCTAAAATTATAAACTTGGCAAGGATTTGAGTCAGTCTTTTTTACCCCCTTCCATATGGTTCCTAAATCCCCCTTTCAATGTGTGTATGTGTAGATTTGAAACTATGTATCTGAACACAACCATGTGTAAGGATGTATGGAAATGCTGTGCAACGTTTTGCATTAATTCAACAGCTGAATTGTTGAATCCTCCACTGCGTCTGTACCAGACACTTTCAATGCCGTATTTACACCCTCAGATGAGTGCTGCTTCTTTCAAAGTAGCCACACTTGGAAGTGGAGGAATTATCCCACAAATGCAAGCCTAGGTTGGATTGCCAAGGATATTTATCTTCCATCTTATTGGACTTAGATGGGCTACCAAACTCTGCTCAACTTTTTGGACCTCGATTTTCTAATCTGAAAAATGCTCCTAATTAAACCTACTTCTTGGGCTGTTATGCAACTTTTATGAGAAAATGTTCATAAAGAATTTATCTGTGCCTGGCTTCTTTTAGATGCCCCATTCTTATTTCCTCTGTCTGGCAGAACTGGACTTGAAATCTATGTTCAGTCTTTCCTATATACTCTGTGTGACAAAACTCCACCCTTTGAGGATGGTGTTATAGATCTTTAGAAAATAAAATATATTTTATGGCATAGCCCAGTGACTTTGATAGTGCCCAAGCAGGGAAATACCACTGTCAGTCCCAAGCAAATTGTTTTAAAGCAGTGAGAAGATTTACTTTTCATAGCATTTGAATTGGCCCTTCCTTCTTTAAATACCCATCTGGGCAAGGCTGTATACCAGCTCCCAGGAAGAAAATGATGAATGAGACTCAACTTTCTGGGTGGAACAGGCACCCCCACAAATGATTGCAGCCAAGGATGCTGACCATGACAGAACACTACAAAGCACCAGTGGGAGCTTCAAGGAGGGGCGCCCAGCCAGCCTGAGTTGGGGAGGGCAGGGGCTGAGTTGGCAGAGAAGGCTTCCTCTGCCATACTCTGTCTGTGATTTGTAGGATAATTAGGAATTAGAACTGAGAAAAGGAATGCAGAAGGCACTGGGCAGAAGGGCCCAAATTTGAGAGGCCCCAGGTGGGTGGACCCTGTATTGCAAGGCTCAAGGGTGGTAGGGAGCACACCCTAACAGGCCCTGCTTTTCTCATTTATTGATGGATTGAAGCTTGGGAGTGACATGGTCTAACTTGTCATTGAGAATAATCTTTCTGAAGGCACTAGAAGTGCATTCCAAGATGGATCTTCATCCAAGGCAGGACTCCTTGGCTAGGTATCCAGGGTATACAAAACTAAATAAAGAACAGCAGTGACAATGAATCAAGTTTATTAAGCAATGAATCAAGTTTATTAAAATGTGTTGACACTACTTTAAACTATATACATATACATATGTGTGTTTGCATATGTGTATATATGCACATGGAGTATATACATGTGTATGTACACACATCGTATATATAAATATTTATAAACACCCACACGTATATAATACACACACTCACATACACGTACACACACAAATATCTCATTTAATCCTTACAGCAATAAAATGAGCTAGGTAGTATAATGACCCCGTTTTGCAGAGAGATTGGGTGATTTGCACCAGGACACACAGCTGGCAGGTCATGGAACCCTGGCTTTGAAACAAGGCGTTCAAACCCCAGATCTCAGGCTGATGACCACTGAGCGTACAGCTCCCTTGTTGTTCAAATTGCACTAAACTGTTTACAAAGTGCTCATAGGAGTGAGTGCCTGCATATATTAACATACAAATGAGCACATATGGATTTCATCGACTCCTCACATCCGCCCCAGAGGAAGGCACTGTTCCCATGGTGTGGATGAGGCAGCAGGCATTTCTGGGAGCTGAGCCTCTAACCCAAGGTCACACAGCTAGTTAGCAGTAGAATTGGAGCTTTTAACTGGAACATGACTTGTAGTCAAAGGCTCTCTGCACTACACCTTGTTGCCTCCCCAGATGCAAAAGCAAAGCTAAGGTTATGTCCTGTTCACAGTCACATCAGCTAATTGTTCATAGATACCCAAAACAGGAACCAGATGCTCACTTCTTCACGGAGTGTTCCTGACCACACTTTATCTAGCTAGGTTCTCACTTTATTCCTCACCACATACTTTCCCAAAGCACTTTGTCTACTTTCTTCCTGGCATGTAATCCTAATTGATAATGATTTAGGCAGTAACTTACTTCTAGGCATCCAAAGAATAAATTTGCTATATTGGGCTGTTCTTGAATTGCTATAAAGAAATACATGAGACCGAGTAATTTATAAAGAAAAGAAGTTCATAAAGAAAAGAGGTTTAAGTAGCTCATGGTTCTGCAGGCTGCACAGGAAGTATGGTGCTGGCATCTGTTCAGTTTCTGGGGAGGCCTCAGGAAACCTGCAATCATGGTGGAAGGCAAAGGGGGAGCAGGCACATCACATGGCCAGAGCAGGAGCAAGGGAGAGAGGGGAGGTGCTATACACTTTTTTTTAATATACTTTAAGTTCTAGGGTACATGTGCACAATGTGCAGGTTTGTTACATATGTATACATGTGCCATGTTGGTGTGCTGCACCCATTAACTCGTCATTTACATTAGGTATATCTCCTAATGCTATCCCTCCCCCTCTCCCCACCCTATAACAGGCCCCAGTGTGTGATGCCAACAGTCAGGAACAACAGGTGTTGGAGAGGATGTGGAGAAATAGGAACACTTTTACACTGTTGGTGGGAGTGTAAACTAGTTCAACCATTATGGAAGACAGTGTGGCGATTCCTCAAGGATCTAGAACTAGAAATACCATTTGACACAGCGATCCCATTACTGGGTATATACCCAAAGGATTATAAATCATACTACTATAAAGACACATGCACAATTTGTTTATTGTGGCACTATTCACAATAACAAAGACTTGGAACCAACCCAAATGTCCATCAGTGATAGACTGGATTAAGAAAATGTGGCACATGTACACCACGGAATACTATGCAGCCATAAAAAAGAATGAGTTCATGTCCTTTGTAGAGACATGGATGAAGCTAGAAACCATCATTCTGAGCAAACTGTCTCAAGGACAGAAAACCAAACACCGCATGTTCTCACTCATAGGTGGGAATTGAACAATGAGAACAGCCATACACTTTTAAACGAGCAGGTCTCGTGATAATTTCCTCACTATCATAAAGGACAGCACCAAGGAGATGGTGCTAAACCATTCATGAGAAATCTCTCCCCAGGATCCAGTCACCTCCCAGCAGGCCCCACCTCCAACATTGGAAATTACATATCAACATGGAATTTGGGCGGGGATGCACATCCAAACTATATTACCTGCCTAGTCTGTAAATTCTCTAAGGGCACACACTTTTTCTGCCTTGTTCATCTTCATATCTTCAACACCTAATATAATGCCTGGCACATAGTAAGTGCTTTAGAACTATTTGTTAAATCAGTGAAGAAAAAATAAAGAAAGTAAGAGCCTACCTTACTTGAAGTTACTTGACAATGCAAGTTCACATTTAATAAATCAATATCGATATCCTGAACTGCTTCCTAGAACTTCTCTAACCAAATATTCTTTGATATATGAGAAGCTAGCTCCTGAAAAGTTTGTGAGGGAGGGGTGCAAAGTAGCCTATCACAAGTATGACATTCCTTTGAAGTCTTAGATGTTATGTTAAAAATTTCTCTAAGTTTTGCATTCTACTCTATGATGTAGTCATGATTCTTTTAATATACAAAGTAGTGCTTTAAGCTATGATTCATATGAAAATAGAGAAAATGAACAATGAAGGCTGTTCAGAGTCTCCACGATCCATAGCCAGTGCTGTTGCATTGCATCCATCAATTTGGGGAAGATGAGCTGATTTGAAGAGAACTCATGCCTCGTGTGAAGTGCAGGACCCCGGTAATTCTCTCCTTTCTCTGGCCTCTTAAAAATCCAATTCAGAGTCACATAAATATGAAGCTATGAACAGCAACCATTTGTTCACTGTTTTGAACAGAGCACTGATCTAAATACTAATCAAAGTCGGTTTGGTACATTTTCAGGCTTTTCTTGGTGAAAATTTTTACCAGTAGGGTTACCTACATGAAATCGTGTCTGAAGTGCCTGAAACCTATTGCGTAGTGTCTCTTACTATCTTGGGAAACATCTTCCAGCGAAGTCCAATGACCTATGATGCACTGTATTTTTCTCCTGACCCTGAATTTGGATCCCATGTAAATTAACCAACAGTCTCAGTACTGATGACCCACTCACTTCATCAGACTTACAGTCTCTTTTTACAAGGGAGGAACCTTGACATGTATAAGAAAACCTTTGCCTTGGAGTTGCTGATTCCAGTCTTGGGAAAATATCTGCTTATTAAATCAAATATTTGTGAAGGCTTCTTTATTATTGAGTGAATTGTTAATCTTATCTGAGTTTTTTCTTTTTTCCATTTTTTCTTTTGGCAAACTTTGTCAGAAATCTTTTCTTTTTTTTTTTGTCTTTTAATTATTAAGAGCAGTAATAGATTAATTCTGAAACTCTCCAACACCTTTCTTTAGTTAAAACAGTATTATCTATGCAAGCATTCAAAGACACTTCACATTTCTCAAGGCCAAGTGTGGTGGCTTACACTTTGGGAGGCCAAGGCAGGAGGATCACTCAAACCCAGAAGTTCAAGACCAGCCTAGGCAACATGGCAAAATCCCCTCTCTACAAGGCTACTTGGGAGGCTGAGATGGGAGGATCACCTGAGCCTGGGAGATCGAAGCTGCAGTGAGCCATGATAGTGCTGCTGCACTCCAGCCTGGGCGACAGTTGAAAAAGATTAAATAATTTAAAATAATATTTAAAAAAAACAAAATGCTTCCCGTTTCTCTACAAAATTACCTAAAAGATAAGTATATCTTATCATTTTATCATCTTACTGAATTCAATAGGAACATTTTAAAGTAAAATGTTCATTTTAAAGTAAAATGCCAGTGTAATTGGTTTTAAGCCCAGATCTTATTTTAAATAGATAATATGTGTACATATTATAAAATTTAAAAGATTCAAATGGTATAAATGAAAATAAATTATAATTCTCCCCCCCCCCTTTTTTTTTGCATTTTCATGAATTTACAGCAGATGCTTCAAACTCTGTCTTTAAATTCCTCGTTCCTGTTCCCATGGACCACTTAATTTTAAAATGTTAACACATTAAGGCAAGTAAGGGATACACTAAAAGCACATGCATGTTTGAAATATGTTATTGGAAATTAGAAAACAAAATTGTTGGTGAGACATTAGACCATAATGACAACCAACATTTCTGAGCATTTTGCATGTGCCTGGTTCTGTGTTAAATGTTCTGCAGGTGTGAGTTCACCTGGTCCTATTAGTAGTCCCATTTTACAGGTGAGACCACTGTGTCTCATGGAGGGTGAATAACTCACCTAAGGGCGAACAGGAAGTGGCCACCCCAAGTCACCAAGCTTGAGGGCCTAAGCTCATACTGTCTCTATTCTGATAACCTATGGTAATTAAGTTCTCCAACAACATGTATCCATAGAATTGATCTGATATCCAAGCTTTCATGACGGAAACATCACATGGACGACCCTCATGGAAAAATGAAATTCTTTTGCTTTTGCTTGTGCGTAAAAATAAATATGTATTTTAAGTGACACTATTCAACGTCCTCCCTCCCTGAAGTTCTTGGCATTCCCTGTCATATTGTGGGACAGTGGTCCTTTCCCATTGAGTTTGCATGAATTGACGGGAATATCATTTGTGTTCCTACGTTGAAATGCTTGTGGGTATATGGTTGTTATTTTCACATACAGATTTTGAGCTTGTGCCTCCTCAGTTCTGGAAAGGCAAACTATCTTGACTCCTGATATTTTGGCAAAATTTTCTGTGTCTGTCTTAGAAAACTAATTGCAGAATGAGGCTGGGGTAGTGGCTCCCGTTTGCCAATACGACCTCACTGAGAAATCAAGTGTGTTCAAGCTGTGGGGACAAGAATTATACCAAGTAGCAAGTATGATCAGGCTTCTGGTCCCATGACCTTTTTGGCAAAGGCTCATGACTCATTTAATAGCAGTGTATGTGAAGGAATGTAAGATTCCAGATTTTCCCAAACAGTGGCTTTAGTGGCTTAAATTGGGCCTTGGGCAGTATCCTGCCCTCTCTGGGTCCAAGTCTGGGTTCCTTCTGATGAGCAGTGGAGTTTGTAAACAAACAAACCCAAACCTCTGACTTAGTTCCCAAAATAATGGGACACAGGAGCAAGACTGTGAAGTGGACAAAACCCAGATTGCATAACTGACGCAGGGAGGGATTGGGGTCACCCTGTGTGTAGACAGGGTCCGAGCCTGGCCACTCGCCACTGTAAAGAGTAGTGCTTTCTCTTGCCTGATTGCCCTGGCCAGAACTTCCAAGACTATGTTGAATAGGAGTGGTGAGAGAGGGCATCCCTGTCTTGTGCCAGTTTTCAAAG
This sequence comes from Rhinopithecus bieti, assembly GCF_001698545.2. Lineage (NCBI taxonomy): Eukaryota > Metazoa > Chordata > Mammalia > Primates > Cercopithecidae > Rhinopithecus > Rhinopithecus bieti. The sequence goes on along the minus strand of NW_016828707.1, from coordinate 134,833 downwards.
GGAATTTTTCCAGTTTTTGCCCATTCAGAATGATATTAGCTGTGGGTTTGTCATAAATAGCTCTTATTATTTTGAGGTACGTTCCATCAATACCGAATTTATTGAGCATTTTTAGCATGAAGGGCTGTTGAATTTTGTCAAAAGCCTTTTCTGCATCTATTGAGATAATCATGTGGTTCTTGTCTTTGGTTCTGTTTATATGCTGGATTACGTTTATTGATTTGCGAATGTTGAACCAGCCTTGCATCCCAGGGATGAAGCCCACTTGATC
>NW_016828707.1:107064-132728 GCF_001698545.2 Rhinopithecus bieti | reverse complement strand
ATGCAGCTGGAAACCATCATTCTCAGCAAACTATCACAAGAACAGAAAACCTACCACCACATGTTCTCACTCATAGGTGGGAATTGAACAATGAGATCACGTGGACACAGGAAAGGGATCATCACACACCAGGTCCTATTGTGGGGAGGGGGTAGGGGAAGGGATAGCATTAGGAGATATACCTAATGTAAATGATGAGTTAATGGGTACAGCACACCAACATGGCACATGTATATATATGTAACAAACCTGCACGTTGTGCACATGTACCCTAGAACTTAAAATATAATAATAATAAATAATAATAAAAGATACAGACCAGTAAAAAAAAAAAAAGAGTAGTGCTAAGAGCCTTTACATGTCGTTCTAGCTCAGAGACCACGAGTAAGTCAATGACTGCTCTGGACATGATTTTGCTACTTTATTAACAAGGAGGAGTGCTCACCTCCCACAGAGTTGTTGAGGGATTGAATAAACTGAATTAAGTGTCAGTCACTGCCTTAGTCGATTTTCACACTGTAATAAAGAAATATCCAAGACTCGGTAATTTATAAAGAAAGAAGGTTTAATTGACTCACGGTTCTTCATGGCTGGGTAGGCCTTAGGAAACTTACAATCATGGTGGACGGGCAAGCAAGCATGTCTTACATGGTGGCAAGTGAGAGAGAGCGCATGTGAAGGAGGAACTGTCAAACACTTATAAAACCATCAGATCCTGTGAGAACTCACGCACTATCATGAGAACAACATGAGGGAAACTGCCCCTATGATCTGGTCACCTCCCTCTAGGTCCGTCCCTAGACATGTGGGGATTATGGGGGTTACAATGTGAGGACATGAGGTTTGGGTGTGGACACAGAGCCAAACCATATCAGTCACCATAAACAGGGTTCACCAAGTGCAGCTCATTTGTCTTGGGGAGCTAGAAGGGAGCTAGAAAACTCTACAGTTAGAAACTGGATTCAGCTAAGAACAGAGTGTGACTCTTAGATTTCACTAAAGACAGCTGACACCTTTGTTGTGAGTTCAGGCACATCGTCTAATCTCCCTGAAGCTTTGGTTTATTTTCTAAGGTTAAAAATACTATCTACAGTGAACATAAACATGATCTCCCCAAAATATCCACATTTTAATATCTAGAACCTGGGAATATGCTTTGTATACAGCAAAGGGGAACTGTGGCGCAGATTGAATTAGGGTGGCTCATCTGCCATTATTGAGATGGAAGAGGTTATCCTGGATCATTTAGTAGAGCTTATTTACTCAAAGAGCCTTAAAACTGAAAGGCGGGTGTTTCAAGATTGCTGACTACATACATCTGGTAATCACTTCATCTGTGGAGAGTGATATGGCTTGACTCTGTGTCCCCACCGAAATCTCATCTTGAATTGTAATCCCCACATGTCAGAGGAAGGGCCTGGTGGGAGATGACTGGATCATGGGGGTGGATTTCCTCCTTGCTGTTCTCATGATACTGAGTGAGTTCTCACAAGATCTGATAGTTTAAAAAGTGTTTGGCACTTCCCTCTTTGCTCTCTTTCTCCTGCTCTGCCATGGTAAGACATGCCTTGCTTCCCCTCACTTTCCACCATGATTGTAAGTTTCCTAAGGCCTCCCCAGCCCTGCAGAACTATGAGTCAATTAAACCTCTTTAAAAAAAAAATAAATTACCCAGTCTTAGGTAGTTCTTTATAGCAGTGTGATAATGGACTAATACAGAGAGGAAACAAAATAATGAGTAGATAATCACTCTTTCAGTAGATTATCTAAGAGAGAACACAGGAGTTCAACAGAAAAGTAGTGGGAAGCACCAAAAGCAAGGAAGGAGAGGGAAGCAGGGCAACCCATTTGGCTGGGATAGGCTGTTAGGAGAGGTTCCCTAATGCTGGAAAATAAAAAGTAAGAGACCCCTGAGGGGTCCAGATTCCCACAGCAGATTCCTACAATCCTAGGCATGGGAGAGCCCCTTAACCTTTCTGGCCCCTGAGACTGACACAAGGAACTGCATGGAGACTGTGGGAAGGCACTGCTCCAGAGAGGGAGTCCATTCTGTGTCCCACACCTTCTCCCCAGTCCTAAGCAGCTGCAGCAGGCTGCCATTTTGAGAGCCCAGCCACACCAGACTGCATTCTTCCCTGGGACCCAACACCCCTTGCACTGTTGCATCTCTGGAATCCCATGGACATTCCCCACCCATAACCTTTGCTGTAGGAACCAAGGAGGGAGCAACTGGCAGTGACACCACCCAACCTCCAGTAGAGGGGTGGCTGCGCAGTTTTATGTGTGTTGAGAACAAATCCCCACCCACTGCTGCAGGGTGCTGTGGGGCTGTGGTGAAAGCAAAGTGCACACCCTCAAGTTGCCTGCTTACAGCTGCTCCCACTAACAGCATCCCCACACTACTCAGTAACAGAGCTTCGGCACAGTCACTGCCACCTTCACCTGAGCATTCCATCAGAGGCCTGAGGATCACCACAACCCTGCCTACAATAGGCAGCGTCTGCATGCACCATCAGGGGGCCTGAGGGCAGTTCTGCCTTTCCCAGCTTCACCCCTCACCAGTACCTGAGTATGCAGTCGAGGGGCCTGGGGGAATCATCTAACCCAGTTCACCACTGATGGCACCTTAACACTCCTCCCAGAGTCTGAGGTCAGGCCCAGTCAGCCTGCCACTACCGTCACAGCAGGTACCTACCCACATGTGCCACCTGTAGGTCTGAGGGCTGGCCTGCGCAGCCCATCATTGCCACTACAAATACCAGCATGGACTGCTTGGGTTCCAAAGGGTTGTTCTACCATTGCTACTGCCCATCATTCATATCATGCCTGCTGCCCAGGAGCTTGAGAACCCGCCAAACTTCCTGGCCCACTACTGCCATTCTCGGCACCTGAGAAAGCCACCTAGAGGCCCAAGAGCTGGCCTGCCTGGAACAAATAAAACCAATGCCAGTATATGCCACCCTTGGGCCCAAGGACGGGCACACACATTCCATCACTGCCACCAGTGTGGCCCAAAGACTGGCCCACCTTGTATCCCAGTGCCCAACAGAACTTCAGCAACAACATACTAAGCCACCAAGGAAACAACAGACACTATCAGTGCTGTTTTATACCTGAAGAAACCATACAGAGACAACACTGCTGCACCCACCCAGAATCAAAGCCAAAGTTCTGTACACTGCCAACACAATATACACAGCTTTAGGAAAAAGTCTTCCCCTCTGAAATATGCCAGATGCACAGATAACAATGTAAGGACACAGGAAACATGAAAAAGCAAGGAACTATGACACCCTAAAGGAACAGAATAATTCTCTGGCAACACAGATCCCAATCAGAAACAAATGTATTGAATCCTAAAAAAAGAATTCAAAATATTGATACTAAAGTTCAGTGAGATATAAGAGAATATTGAAAAGCAACACAAAGAAATCAGAAAAGCAGCTCAGGATATGCATGAGAAGTCTACCAAAGAGATAGATATAAAAAACCAAGCAGAAATTCTGGAACTGGAGAATTCATTTAATAAAATACAAAATACATTAGAAGGCTTCAGTAATAGACTAGATCAAGAAGGGGAAAGAACTTGAAGACAGATCTTTTGAAATAAACTACTTAGACAAAAATTAAGAGAAAAGAATAAAAAATAATGAGCAAAGCCTATTGACATATGGGACACCATAAATCAATTGGATATTCAAATTTTCAGTTTCCCAGAAGGGGAATAGAGAATGAAAGGGAAATAAAGCCTATTTAATGAAAATTCTTCAAGTCTAGCAAGACATTTAGACATCCAGATACAAGAAATTCGAAGGTCCCAGCATAGATACAATTCAGAAAGGTTTACTCCATGTCACATTATAGTCAAAATGTCAAAAGTCAAAGAGAAAAATTAAAAACAGCAATAGAAAAGCATCTAGTCACTCATAAAGGACTTCCCATCAGGTTAATAGCAGATTCTTCAGAAAAAAAATTAAAACTGCAAGTCAAGGATGCTACACTCAAAGTTATCTTTCATAAATAAAGGAGAAATAAAGTCTTTCCCAGACAAGCAAAAGCTGAGATAATTCATCACCACTACACCAGCCCTACAAGAAATGCTTGAGGGAACCCTACCCCTGGGAGTGAAAGAATCATGGGTGCTGACGAGTTGATGGGTGCAGCACACCAACATGGCATAAGTATACATATGTAACAAACCTGCACGTTATGCACATGTACCCTAGAACTTAAAGTATAATAAAAAAAAAAAAAAAAAAAAAAAAAAAGAATCATAACTCCCACCATGAAAACACACAAAAATATTAAAACCACTGGTAGAACAACACACAAACAACAACAACAAAAAAAACGGGAACAACTCAAATGTTACCACTAGAGAATACCACCAAAATGCAATGATAAACAGTAAAAGAGAAAGGAATAAAGGATATACAAAACAACTAGAAATCAATTAAATGACAGGAATAAACCCTCACATATCAATAATAACCTTGAATTTAAATGGATTAAACTTTCTACTTAAAATATATAGACTGGCTGAGTGAATTTAAAAGCATGACCCAACTATATCCTGCCTGCCAGAAACTTATCTCATCTGTAAAGACATATATAGACTGAAAGTAAAAGGATAGAAAAAGATACTCCATGCAAATAAAAACCAAAAATAAGCAGGAGTAGCTCTACTATATCAGATAAAACAGACTTTAAGTCAAAAATGTAAAAATAGATAAAGCAGGTTATATAATGATAAAGGGCATAATATAAAAATATATGCACCCAGTAGTGGAGCACCCAGATACATAAAGCAAATTTTATTAGATCTAAAGGGAGAGATAGACTCCAGTACAATAATAGTTGGGGAATTTAACAACCCACTCTCAGCATTAGACATATCACTTAGACTAAAATTAACAACAACAACAACAAACACATTGGATTTATACTCCACATAAGACTAAAAGGACCTACCAGACATTTAAGACCATTTCAACCAACAGCTACAGAATACATCAGCACATGGAACATTCTCCAAGCTAGACCGTATGTTAGGACACAAAACAAGTCTCAACAAATTTTTAAAAATTGAAATTATGTCGAATGTCTTAAGGCATCAATGGAATAAAACTAGAAATCAATACCAAGAGGAACTTTGGAAACTATACAAACACATGGAAATTAAACAACATGCCCCCTGAATAGCAACTAGTTCAAGAAAGAAGTTAAGGAGAAAGTCTAAATATTCTTAAAGCAAAAGAAAATCAAAACACACATGCCAAAACGAACAGAAAAAGCAGTGCTAAAAGGGAAGTTTATAACAATAAATGTCTGCCTACATCAAAAGAGTAGAAATATTTCAAATAAACAGTCAAATGCTTTACCTCAAGGAATTAGAAAAAAAAGAACAAACCAAATTCAAACTTAATTAAAAGACAAAATAATAAAGATCAGAGCAGAGCTAAATAAATGAAATAGGGACTAAACAAATACAAATGATCAACAAAAAGAAAAGTTGGTTTTTTGAAAAGATGAAATTGATATATCACTAGCTTGACTAAGTAAGAAAAAAGAGAGAAACCCAAATAAAATCAGAAATGACAAAGAAGACATTACAAGTGGTAACACAGAAATATGAAAGATCATCAGATACCATAATGAACAATTATGCACTAACAAACTGAAAAACCTAAAGGAGATAAATTTCTGAACATGTACAACCTACCAAGATTAAATCAGGAAGAAATAGAAAACCTGGGCAGACCAACAGCAAGTAATGATATTGAATTAATAATAAAAAGTCTCTCAGAAAAGTCCAGGACCAGGTGGCTTCACTGCCAAATTATACCAAACTTTCAAAGAACTAACACAGTTTTCCTTAAACTATTCTAGAAAAGTGAAGAGGAAGAAGCTCTCCCTAACACATTCTATGAGGCCAGCATTACCTTGATACCAAAACCAGGCAAGGATGCAACAACAAAACAGAATTATAGGCCAATATTCCTGATGAACTTAGACATAAAAATTCCCAGCAAAATACTTGCAAACCAAATCCAGCAACACATCAAAAAATGAATACACATGATTAAGTAGAACTTACCTCGGGAACACAAGGATGGTTCAACACATGCAAATCAGTAAACATACTACATCACATGAGCAAAATTAAGGGCGGGAAACAAATGATCATCTAAATAGATGCAGGAAAAGCATTTGATAAAATTCAACATCCCTTCATGATAAAATCTCTCCATAGACTAGGCATAGAAGAAACATTCCTCAACAAAATAAAGGCCATATATGACAGAACCCCAGCTAACATCATACTGAAGGAGGAAAAGCTGAAATCCTTTCCCCTAGGAACCGGAATGAGACAAGGATGCCACTTTTATGGCTCCTATTCAACATAGTACTGAAAATCATGGCCAAAGCAATCAGAAAAGAGAAGGAAATTTAAAAAAAAAATCCAGACTAAAGAAGAAGTCATTTGTCCCTCTTTGCTGATATTATGTGATATCTAGAAAAACCAAAGACTGCACCAAAATACTCTTAGATCCGATAAATAAATCCAGTAAAGTGGCTAGATACAAAATCATCATACAAAAAACATCAGTGTTTCTATTCACCAATAATTAACTAACTAATATTGTTAAAATGACCACACTACCCAAAGCAGTCTACAGATTCACGGCAATCTCTGTCAAAATACCAACATCGTTTTTCACAGAAATAGAAAAAACAATCCAAAAATTCATAGGGAACCACAAAAGAGCCCAAATAGCCAAAGCAATCCTGACCAAAAAAGACAAAGCTGGAGACATCAAAATAACTGAGTTCAGAATATCATAAAGCTATGATAACCAAAATAGCAGATTAATGGTATGAAAATAGACACACAGATCAATGGGAAAAAATAGAAAATCCAGAAATAAATCTGCATATTTAAGGTAACTGATGTTTGACCAAGATGCCAAGAATGTACCTAGGGAAACAACACCCTCTTCAATAAATGATGCTGGGAGAATTGGATATCATATGCAGAAGAATGAAACTGGACTCATCTCTCACCATATACAAAAAACAACTCAAGATGGATTAAAGAGTTATATGTGAGACAAGAAACTATAAAACTACTGGAAGAAAACAAGGAAAACCCTTCAGGACATTGCTGTAGGCAAAGATTTTATGGCTAAAACCTCAAGCACAGACAATGGAAATGAAAATAGACTAATGGGACTATATTAAACTAAAAAGCTTCTTCACAACAAAGGAAGCAGTTAATACAGTGAAGAGGCAACATTTTGAATGGGAGAAAATATTTGTAAACTATTCATCTGACAAGGGACTAATATCCAGAATATACAGGTAACACAACAGTAAAAAAGAAAAATAAAAAGTGGGCAAATGACATGAATAGATATTTTGCAAAAGAAGACATAAAAATGACCAACAGGTATATGAAAAACTGCTCAACATCACTAATCATCAGGGAAATGAAAGTCAAAAGCACAAGAAGATATTATGTTACCCCAGTTAGAATGACTACTACTAAGAGGACAAAATAATAACAGATGCTGGTGAGGATGTAAAGAAAAGAGACCTCATACACTATTGGTGGGAATGTAATTTAGCACAACTACTATGGAAGACAGTATGGAAATTTCCAAAAAACTGGAAGTAAAACTACCATCCGATGCAGGAATCCCACTGCTGGGTGTTTATGAAAAGGAAACGAATCAGTGTATCAAAGGGATACCTGTGTGCCGATGTTGATTGCCACGCTATTCACAATTGCGAAGATACGGAATCAGCCTAAGTGTCTATCGGCAGACAAATGTATAAAGAAAATGTGGCACATAGACACATTGCAATTCTATTCAGCTGATAAACAGAATGAAATCATGTCATTTGCAGCAACATGGATGGAACTGGAAGTCATTATGTTAAGTGAAATAAGTCAGACACACAAGGACAAATTGTGTGTTCTTACTCATGTGCAAGGGCGAAAAATGTTGATCCCATGGAGGTAGAAAGTAGAATGGTAGATACCAGAGGCTGGGGAGGGTGTGTAGATTGCAGGGGATGAAGAAAATTTGATCTCTGTGTACAATTTGAGATGGAGTCTCACTCTGTGGCCCAGGCTGGACTGCAATGGCGCCATCTAGGCTCACTGCAACCTCCATCTCCTGGGTTCAAGGGATTCTCCTGCCTCAGCCTCCCAAGTAGCTGGGATTACAGGCATGTGCCACTATGTCCTGCTAATTTTTATATTTTTAGTACAGACAAGGTTTTGCCATGTTGGCCAGGCTGGTCTTGAACCCCTGACTTGAGGTGATCCGCCTGCCTCAACCTCTCAAAGTGCTGGGATTACCAGCATGCCTGGCCCCAATGGAAGGTATAAGTTCTAATGTTCCATAGCAGAGAATGGTAACTCATTAGCAATATTATATGGTATATTTCAAAGTAGCTAGGAACCTGAACTTGTTTTTCCCTTAAAACTTAAAATACTTAAAATACTTCGTATTTATGATAAATATGATATGATAAAATACTTCTATGATAAAATACTTCATATTTATCATAGAAATGATAAAATACTTCATATTTATCATAGAAATGATAAATACTCAAGGTGATGGATATCCCAAATATTCTGACTTAAACATTACACATTCTCTGCACCCCAAATATTCTGACTTGAACATTACACATTCTATGCACCCCATAGGTCAAATATGTATCAATTCGTTTTTTAAAAATTAATATAAAAACTAAAAAATAAAGTGAAAGAGGGAGGCAGAAGAGGGTGTCAAATTGATGCGACATGAGAAGGACTCAAACCTTAGCCCACTGTACCTGGCTTTGATGATTTCATGAGCCAATAAATGCAGACACCTCTAGAACCTGGAAGAAGGAGGAAAACATTCTCCCTGAGAGCCTCCAGAAGGAACACGGCCCTGACAACACCTTGATTTTCCATGCTGGTCTTCTGACCTCCAGATACATGTTGTTGTATCAGTCCACAAAGTTTGGAGTAATTTGTTAAAGCAGCAACAGGAAATGAATCCTCTACCTCACAGAGGTGTTGAGAAAACAAACTGAAACAATGTGTGCTGCATATTTAAGCTTAGTACCTAGTGAGTGATCAACAAATATGAGCCACTGTGAAAATGCTCACTGCTATTATCGTTAGAATATATGAGGACCTTATACATAAACCTGCCCCATGCCCATCTCTCCAGACTTGACTCTTGCAACCGTCGTCTGGCTCCATGCACAGACCCTAGGAGTCTACATGCCATGACTACCTACATTTCTTTCAAGTTCACGTGTTTTCTACCTCTCTTCTTCCTTTACATGATTATCTCTCTTTAAGACATGCTTTTATTTGTCCTATCCACCTGATTAACTTTTTCTTATCTGTCAGAACTTATGATGAGATTCTGAAGGCACTGGCAGAATTTCCCAACCTTGGCATTATTGATATTTTGGACCAGACAGTTCTTTGTTTTGGGGGCCTGTCCTGTGCACTGTGGGATGTTTAGGTGGAGCAGTGACTTCCCCACCCTAGATGCCTGAAGCATCTCCCACTCCTTTCCCCCAAGTTGTGATAATCAAAAATGTCTGCACACATCATCAAATGTGCACCAGTGAGTGACATCACCCCTGGAGGAGAATCACTACATTAGGAGGATGTGATACCTGAATCCTTCCCTGAACCACAGCTGTGCAACCTCTCAACTTCCTTGAGGAACACAATCCTACAGAAACTTCAAGCGCCACTTTATTTATCACTGGACTGGAGCTCCAAACCTTGATGAAGACATTTCTAGGAGCAGCAGTGGAGGACAGGGAACCTCATTCTTCTGAGCTGGTTAGGACTGAGCACCTTCAGACCAGAGGCCAAATGTACCCAGGAGGATGCCACTGAGAGAGGCAGGCACTGGGATTGGCTGGTCTCATGGCAAGCACGGAGCAGATCCACACCCTGGCTGTGGCCACCTCCCTGGGCAGGGCTGCAATGTGAGAAATAGATCATGAAGGAGGTGGCTTTATATCTGACTGCATGGGAGGGAGAGGCAGATGAGAGACTCCTTTCTTGCCTTCTGGTAGCATTCCTCAGCCTGTGGCAGCATCACTCTGATTTCTAACTCCATCCTTACATGACCGCATCCTCCCTGTCTTCCGGTCTCAAATCTCTCTTTCCCTTAAAACAGCACCAGTCATTGGGTTTAAGACTCACCCTAAATCCAGGATGATTTCATCTCCAGATACCTAATTTAATTACATCTTCAAATACCCTATGTCCAAATAAGGTCACTTTCAGAGACACCAGGGTTAGGACTGGGACATAGATTTGGGAAGACACTGTTCCACCCACTACAATCATGTTCTGGCTCCAGGACTACTGCTTTGCGAAGACTCCCAACTGCCCCAAGAAGAATTGGGTGAACCCCTCTTTGAGCCTCTTTATGAGCTGCACTAACCCCTTCACTAGGGCTTCCCTGCAGTCGCTTATTCTGTATATGAGACATCCAAATTTGCAACCAGACAGTCCTTCTGGAATTACCCCTCTATTTTCTGGTTACCTATTGTAGGTCTCAGCACATGGTAGGTGTTTAATAAGTGTATATTGCTGGGCGTGGTGGCTCACGCCTGTAATCCCAGCACTTTGGGAAGCCGAGGCAGTTGTATCACCTGGGGTCAGGAGTTCGAGACCAGCCTGGCCAACATGGTGAAACCCCGTCTCTACTGAAAATACAAAAAAGTAGCCAGAGGTGGTGGCGCACACCTGTAGTCCCAGCTACTCAGGCGGCTGAGGCAGGGGAATCGCTTGGACCCGAGAGGTGGAGGCTGCAGTGAGCCGAGATTGTGCCATTGCACGCCAGCCTGGGCAACAACAGTGAAACTCCATCAATCAATCAATCAATCAATCAATCAATCAATCAATGTATATGCCTTGAGTGAAGGCTTGAGGCCCCAGGAATTGTAAGGATTTGCTCACACAGTGAGTTCTTTCTGCCCTGGCAGGCTCTAAAATAAACCAAATGGCAGGTTCAGATTCAGTCAGTCACATTTAATTGGCACATACTGTGTTCCGAACAGTGCAGTAGAAACTACAGTGCATAAATACATGGTCCCTTTCTTCAAAACCCAGACACTCTGTGTGTGCATTGAGCACCTACTGTGTGCCTGCCGTGGGGCTTGCAGTTGGCCTAGGGGGGCAGGTGTGTGATGACAACTTCAGTTGATTTGGGAGGTGCTAGGTCAGAGTATGGAACACGAAGGAGCAAGGATAAATTGTGGCATCAAGGATCAACCGGGCTTTTAGGAGATGATGACCCAGATTAGATTTTGCATTTTGAGGGAAGGGGATGTTTCCTAAGACAAAGCATTCTGGAAAAAAAAAAAAATTCTCTGGACAGTCTGAACATATATTTACTAATGGCAGTGGAAACTGTTATAGCCCTTTTGGAATAGTCTGGCAATAAGAATCAAGTACTTTTTAAATATTCACACACTTTGACCTGCTAGTTTCACTTTCTGGTGCTTTCCGGTGTTACCGGCAGTAAATCCGTCCACGTCTGCAGCAACCTCAATTCTTTGCTTCCCCAGAAGAAAGAATTTAACCAAGGAGGCAGAAGGCAGAAGGAGAGACTGAGGCAAGTTTTAGAGCAGGAGTGAACGTTTATTGAAAAGCTTTAGAGCAGGAATGAAAGGAAGTAAAGTACTCCTGGAAGAGAGCCACGCGGGTGACCTGAGAGATCAGGTGCACGGCTGGATCTTTTGACTTGGGGTTTTATACATTGGCATACTTCTGGGGTCTTGCATTACTTCTCCCTGAATCAGATTCTTCCTTTGGGGTGGGCTGTCTGCATGTGCATGCTGGAGCCAGCTTGTCCATCTCCTGAGATCCTATCAGAAAACTGCTGATCACCCGTTTCAGGTGTTTTCTGTTAGGAGACAGCCTTTCTCTGGCACCAGCTGTGACAAATTATTATTTTAGAGACTGTTAACAAGTGCCTGACCGTCATCTGATGGTTGCCTGACATGACTGACATGTATGTGTAGGTGGGGTGAGCCCTCTTCTGCCCTGCTTATGCCTAACTACCTACTGTAACACTGGAGTGTATCAAACGGCTCCAGTCTGGCCTGCATAGAAAGTTTTGAGCATGAGGATATTTATGACAGTATTGTTTGTGATAACCAGTAATCTTGAAATAAGCTAAAGGAAAGGAGTTTGCTTAATAAGTCATATACATCCTTTTAAGCAACTATGAGACTGTGACGCATCCTTATCTAACGCTTACTATGAAAATCCTGCAATATTGAAAAAGGTTATTTTTACAATCTTGAGAGAAAATTATAGCTTATAAAATGTGTGACTGTGTAAGGAAATGTCTGCTTATTAAACCAAAAAAGACGAAGAAGCAGTTTCCCAATGCATTTGGCTAAAAGGGAGATTCCATGTAATTTCCCTTGTCTTCTTTTTTATTTATTTCTAAGATTTTTTTTTTAATAAGCATGTCATCCTTTTAACAAAGAAAATCAAAGTATGATTAACTTTCTCCCTAAAGGGAAGGTGTTTATCAAGCATGAGTTTTAGATTAGACAACTTGGATTGCAATTCTGGCGCCACCACTTAAGCCAGCTGTGAAAGCTCAGGAAGGCGAATCTCATTATGCCTCAGTTTTGTCATCTTTGAAATGGGCTATGTGAGAATTGAATGAAATGATTCATGTGGAACTCATAGCACAATTTTGTCTATCACGTACTGAGCCTCAATAAGATCAATAATGAGATAGTGATAATTAATAAACAGGGGAAAACCTGGTATAACCTATTTTTGTATCCCAGATAGCTCCCCACCGCACCTCCCATCACTGTACCAAAAATAAATTGCCAATTGTCATCTGGTTAAAGAACTACTTAAGCAGTGCTCTTTCATTACCCTGTGGTTCAGGAGTCATATCAACTAGAAAGAAATATTCAGACAAAAAAAAGATTGAAGACATGCAGATGTGTCATTTAGGATGAAAATTCCAATTCAGTTTAAGGCACAACTTTGTCATTTCTGGGCACAGAGATTTGGTTTCCCTTATGTTGCAGGCTAGCATTTTGAGAATTTATGGTTTTGTGATGATAGAAAAGTGAGATACAAGAGAATCCAATTTATTCCTTAAAGGGATTGTTCCATCTCCTAGGTATAAATTGCATCCACAATTGGGTGGAGAGTGTTTATGTTAGATAATAAATTTTGGAAATAGGGACCTGGGTCTTAAGTTAACGTCAAAGAAACTGGAAAATCTGAGAGTAGAGTATGAAAGCAGGAAACAAATCTTTAAAAGGATTCAATAAATTAGAAGCTGTTTTACAGGAGATGTTCAAAAGCAAGACGATGAATGTGGCATCAGGAAATCGGGTCAGCGTTTTGGAAATGTCAGCATGCAGTCAGAACAGTAAGATTGTTAAAGCTTTATTCCTGTGTTCTCCCTGCAGCCCTTCCCCAAGTGGAATCTTTCATTCATTAATCCAGGCACTCAATACACAATAATGGGGACGTTTCAAAGCTTGGGCATTAAGAACAAAGGCATTAAGATGGGGAAAAAAAACCCCAAAAAACTCTACCCTTGAGAGGCTTCAATCCTTGTGGAAGGAGACCATTGGATATTAATAATAACAGATAACATATTTGGGCTGTTACCTCCAGGACATGCCAGGACACATTCTCACACACACACACACACACACACACACACACACACACAAATGCACACAGTTGCACATATTTATATCTTATTACTATCCAGTACAGTCTCCCTTTCCCCATCTTGAAAGTGAGGAAAATGTAGGGCTAGAAAAGGTATGATTCATAACAGAGACAGGTAGTGACGAAGTGCTCTGAGACTTCTAAGAAATGGGGTAACGCATATGCTTTATGTTTTGCCTGGGCTCATACAGAAGCTGAACGTTGAAGTCTGAATAGGATGTTGACAGGCACAGATGGTGGAAAACATTTTTTCAGGAGGAGGAATTAACACAGGAAAGGGGTTGGCAGATTCATTGACCAGCAAATGTTCTACGTGGGCTCACTTCAAGTCTTCTTGTGCAGGATCTTGAGTGCATGGTTATTAAACATGGGCTTTATCTAGTATCAATTGCCACAAGGATTTTTGAAACCACTCCTTAAAGTCAGATTGTGGTTAAGAACAGGAAATAAAAGAGGAAAATGGTGTATATTTTCCATATTTATAGGTTGGTGATACTAACCATGGAACTTGCTGTTGTCTTCCTCATGCTCAACCTGACAGCTTGTGCAGTCTTGAAAAAGCCGAGCTATTCATTCATCCACTCACTCATCTACCCATCCATCCACCCATCCACCCATCCATCCATTCATCCACCCACTCATCCATTATCCCTCCCTCCCTCCCTCCCTCCCTCCCTCCATCCACCTGTGCACTCAATAGTGACGTACCAAGCACCTACATCGTGCCAGTCTCATGATGCTGCAGTGAACTACTGATCACGTTTCTGCCATCTTAGTGCATGTATTCTAGTGGAAGGAGGCAAACAACAAAAAATCTGTGTATATAGCATGTCAGGCAGTGATAAGTGCTGTGAAATGTTACAGCAGCACAAGAGGACCACAGGAGGGGGTCTGTTTTACTGCTGTGTTACAGAGACCAGAGAAAGACCTCTCTGATACAGGGACATGTGAGTAAATAGCTGGAGGAAGTGAGGGGTGAGATGTGACAATTCAGGGCAACATTTCCAGGCACAGGTATGGAGGGTCCAAACGGAAGTGTGCTTGGATGCCTCAGGAACAGTGAGCAGACCAGTGCACCTAGAGCAACGTGAATATTGGGAGAGTGGTAGGAGGCCAGGCCAGGGGGAAAGGTGAGACATGAGGTAATAGGGACTCATCAGCATCTGTTTTTACTCTGAGAGAGTGGAAAGCTATTGCCAGTTTTCAGCAGTGGAGAAACATGATTTGATCTATGCTTTTGATAGAGCACACTGGCTGCTTTTTGGAGGATCATTCAGGCTGCTGTGTGGAAGATGGACTACAGGCAGGAGGGGGGCGAAGCAGCCTTTCTACCTACAGGTGATGAGAAGGCAAGGCTCTTGCTGGAGATCAGAGGAATATCCCAATGGAAGCTCAGATAACCCGCCGTGTACATCTTTTGGCCAAACCAGCCATAGTTCAGTTGCTTGGAAGGACAGACTCAAAGAACACTTGTCCATTTCAAAAATTCCACTGTGAAGTGCCAGACCCAATGCCACATTCTGGGATGACAGAATTAGGGCACAACCATGCCAACTTGAAAAGCACTCCATGGGGGCAGAACCATGCCGGCCTTCAAAGTACTCCATGCCCAGCAGGGAAAAGACTAGATGCGCTCACAGATTACAAAAACAATGAAGACAGTGCCAAGTGCTTTGAGAGAGAAAGCCCTATGTCAAGAGAATGTCACTGGACCAGCCAGAGGAGGGAGTGCAGGTGAGATCAGACAACCCTTTGTGGAATAGACCATGTGTGTGCTCTACTGTGAGGGGCTGGTTGTTGCCTGATAGTTGGAGATGTGGGGTGTTGGGGGCATTACTGATGCAAGAGGCTCATAGCATGTTTGATGGTTTTATAGCTGGGAAGGAATGAAACTGGAAAGCTGGAATAAAGATGTGGGGTTTTTTAAAATTAGCTGTGCATGGTGGCACATGCCTTTAATCCCAGCTACCCGGGAGGCTGAGGCAGGAGAATCGCTTGAACGGGGGATGTGGAGGTTGTAGTGAGCCGAGATTGTGCCATTGCACTCCAGCCTGGGCAGCAAAAGCAAAACTCTATCCCAAACAAACAAACAACAACAACAAAGCTGTGATAAAATACACATAACAGATCATTTACCACCTTAACAGTTTTTAAGAGTATTGTTAAGTCCATTCACAATGCTGTGCAACCAATCTCCAGAACTCCTCATTTTGCAAAACCGATATTCTGTACCCACTAAAAAACTCACCCCTCCCCCAGTCCCTGGTAACCGCCATTCTACTCTGTCCCTATGATTTTCACTATGGGTACTGGGCACTTCATATAAGTAGAATCATACAGTATTTGTCCTTTTGTGACTGGCTTCTTTCACTTAACGTAATATCTGCAAGGTCCATCTATGTTGTAGCATGTGTCAAGATTTTCTTCCTTTTTAAGGCTAAATGATATTGCATTGTATGGATGTATCATATTTTGTTTATCCATTCATTGGTCAATGGACACTTGGCTTGCTTCCACCTTTTAGCTATTGTGAATAATACTGCTGTAAACTTACATGTACAGATGTCTCTTTGACACCCTGCTCTCAATTATTCTGGGTATATACTCACAAGTGGAACTGCTGGATCATATAGTAATTCTATTTTAAATTTCTATTTTTATTTTTCACTTTATTTACTGTTGTCATCCAGGCTGGAGCGCAATGGCATGATTGTGGCTCGCTGCAGCCTCAACCTCCCAGTCTTAGGCAATGCCCCGCCCCACCTCAGCATCCTGGGTATCTGGGACCATAGGTGTGTGCTATCATGCCCTGTTACTTTTTCTATAGAGATGGGGTCTGACTGTATTGCCCAGGCTGGTCTCAAACTCCTGTGCTCAAGTGATCCTCTGACCTCAGCCTCCTAATGTACTGGGATTACAGGCATAAGCCATTGTACTTGGCCTATTTCAAATTTTTTGAAGAAGGGGCTTAGTTGACTGTCTGTGGTTTATTTGTGCCTTCATATCTGCAATTCCAACTTTAAATCGAAGAACACAAGTAAAATTTCTATTTTCAACACCACGGAGAGGTCCTCAGCATAGAATGCTGTCATGAAAATATGCAAATTTTATAAATACATCTTTTAGATAGATGTTTCAATAGTTTGAATTTAACTTTAAAGGGTTTCGCATCATTTAATTTAATTTATGCACCTATTATTTCACTAGAATTCTATAATAAAGAGCTTAAACTGCTGGACTAAGGAATTCTGATTTTATTATATAGGCCATGGAAAAGCAATGGTGTACTCTGGGAAGACACACATAGCGGGTATTCTCGGAAGGTAAAAGTTTAGGTCGGGGTAGATCATTAGGAGATGGCTACAAATATTAATAGCGTGTGATACATATATAAAACATAATGTCAAAATCAGCATTGCACTTTGGAAGATGCTCACCATTAGAATTAACCTGTCATATTCATACTAATTGAGATTGCTTCCTTTTTTCACCACCATGAAATGGACTTGCAAATTATAAATGTTTTGGTGCAGAAACTAAATTTATCTCTGGAATAATAAACAAGCTTACTTTAATGTGTGAGAGACTTCATGATCATCAAGATGTATAGAACACTTTTTTTAAGCAATAAAAGTTGTATGTTGGGAGCAAGGAACTCTCCGTGGTGCTGAAAATAGAAATTTTACTTGTGTTCTTTGATTTAAAGTTGGAATTGCAGATATGAAGGCACAAATAAATCATAGACAGTCAACTAAGCCCCAGGCATTGAATGAATAAATTTCAACCTTTATGCACTCGTGATCTATTTGCAAATTGTCAGGTGCCCCAATTCTTCCTCTCCCATTCCAACATCCACTGAAATTCAAAACCCTCCTGTTTCAATTCTCTGCCTGAATGCATCACCATCTCTCATTTGGGCTAATTGATTGGCCTTTGGATAGCTAAGGGTACAGGTAGACGATAGAAACCACCATGAGTCTTTCAAACAGAGGGCACTTTGTACAAGAAATTAGTGACACAGATGCCTTTATTCTGTATTGTGGAGCAAATGGGATGATGCAACAACCCCAAGATTAGCAGCAGCCAGGTCCCTGCAATGGAAACTACACCTTCAGAAGACCTGCTCGGTGAAAGCCGGGCAGCCACCACAGAGGCAGGGGCTGTGTGATAAAAGCTGTAAAAACAGCAGTGGAAGAGATGCAGTTCTTCCAGAGGCATACCCAAAGGAGGCTGGGGTGAATACCCTGAATCCTCCCGAATTTCCACTCTCTAGTCATCCATCTGTGCCTTCCATGTGGCAAAGGCACCTGGACACTGGAGATGTGATCACTACCAGGCACATGACTAGTGTAACCTTGACTCTGTGGTTATACTTAGCGCTTTCACCCATTCAACCTCCATACTGCCTGCCTGGGTGATTTCCTAAAAACATTGTTTTTACGTTGTCACTCCAAACTCAGGCATTATGCCTTCCATGACAGCTACCATGACTTCACAGGAAACACACTGGAGATCGCAGTGTTTTGCCCTCTCTGCTGCCAAAGCATCTCACACAGACCTCCACCTCACGGTGGAGGTCTACCAACAACCACATTCCTGCAGTCTTCACTTAACACATTTCTCCCGCTAGGTTTCTGTCCCATGTTCTCATCATGAATATATCCCCAAAGCCTAACACGGTGCCTATCAGGAATGTTTAAAAGGTGAGCATAGAATGCTGTCATGAAAGTATACAAATTTTATAAATACGTCTTTTATATAGATGCTCCAATAGTTTGAATTTTAACTTGAAAGGGTCTTGCATCATTTAATTTAATTAATTTATGCACCTATTATTTCACTTTGGCTCTATTTTATGATTACACTTTTTTTAAGGGGTGTAGAAAATAAAGATTCAGAAGCTATGACTTGCCAAGGCCACGGGGTGATCCAGGGTTGGCACCAGATCCTGCCACTGATGTGTGACTGAGAGTCCAAAGCCTTGATGAGCTGTGCCCTGTGGGTTCTCGGCATGTTTTAACCATTAAAGGCAGACTGCAGACTTGGTGCTAGGTTCATGTCTTAGCCCAGTTACTAAGCCTGGCATTGCTTTTTTTAAAGAAATTACAGAGCTTTTAGACCACAATAGAATGACTTCTAGATCAGGACTAAGAAGATCAGCTGGAGCAAACATGCTCTCATCAGCCAAAGAACTATGGGTGGAGAAAAGCATTTATGAGCCTTCCTATTGTGACTATTTTTTGTTTTCTTTATTAATTGATGTGCTTGCTAATTGTGACACATGTCCTCTTACCTATGGGGGTTCTGCTGTGTGAGAGATTTTCCTTTGAAGTGTTACCCATTATTTACCATAGAAGAATCCAATTTTCATTGCTAATTAAATAATCTTAGTTACTGAGAAGGAAAACTGCCTCCTGGCATATTCAGATGAAATTAGCAGTTTCAGAATATGTATTCTCTCTCTATCCCTACTAAGTAGGTTGAGGCTCTGTCAATATTTACATGAACTAATGAATTATGAGAGATATATTGATCCATCCCCCTACTGGAGACATCCTTTTGGAAGAAAATCAAACTATACCACTTTACTTCTTAAAAACATTCACTGACTCCTCATTGTCCACAGAACAAAGTCTTAATGCCTCAGCCCTGTCATTCAGATCTTTCAATATTTCACTCCCTTAATTCTCATCTTTCCCTCTGGTGCTTTAAGGTACCAGGGTACAGCATCTTGTCATAATTGTTTGCACAAATTCAGAATGATAGAAACCCAAATCAAGCCAGTTTAAGAAAAAAGAATTTTATTTTAAAAATAAAGTTCAGCATATCTGATATTATTATTATTGGACCTCACTGAAAGAGACAGAGAGAGAGAGAGAGAAGAGAGATCCTGCTTTGCAGGTCCCTGCTAGCTTCATTTGTCAAGCATGGGCTCTTCAGTGGGCTGGCAACATGCCTGCCAGTAAATCCACACTGCCTGTGTCCAGCTGGGCCGTTACAGTGGAAGGGGGTTTCTCTTTCACCAAATTCTTATACCAACCCAACAGAAGACTCTGATTGATGATTTTTGAGTCGCACAACTAGCCTAGAGAAAATTCTGATTGGTTCTGCCTGAGTCACGTGACTGTCCCTGAATGAGTTGAACCACGTACCACCTCTCTAGTAGGCTGTGCCCCAGGGACAGCCCCTCTGGAATCATATTCAGTAGGGAGAGGGCTCCCCAAAGGAGCTAGAAGAAGAGAACAGGAAATCATGCTAAGCAGAAAAAACATGCTACTCCAGCCCCAACCCACACATATACCTTCAGGCCTCCTTGTGTTCACAATGGTCTTTCAGCCTGAATGTCTCACTTCTAGCATTCTAGCAACCCTGTCTGGAAAAAAATATTATTATTATTATTATTATTATTTGTTATTAGACGGAGTGTTTGCTCTGTTGCCCAGGCTGGAGTGCGATGGTGCAATCTTGGCTTACTGCTACCTCTACCTCCTAGAATCAAGCGATTCTCTTGCCTCAGCATCCCGAGTAGCTGGGATTACAGGCATCCACCACCACCACGCCTGGCTAACTTTTGTATTTTTAGTAGAGACAGGGTTTCACCATGTTGGCCTGGCTGGTCTCAAACTCCTGATCTCAGGTGATCCACCCGCCTTGGCCTCCCAAAGTGCTGGGATTACAGACGTGAGCCACAGCATCTGACCAAAAAATATTATCTCTTTAGGAAGCCTTACCAAATTCTACTGAACAATGTAATTACTTCCCCTTCTATGTTTTCACGGAACTTTTGCATACTTCTGTAACAGAAAAGATTTATTTACATATCTGCCTCCTCCACCAGATCAAGGGTTTATTCACTTGAACTGTTTGGCGCATTTTGCTTTCTTCAGTGTGTCACACAGTGCCTGGCACACAGTAGGTTCTTGATATGTCTAGAGGAAGTGAGGGAATTGAGCAATTAGAACCTCTAACGTTTCTCTAAAGGAAACTAAATATAACCTCTTTTTATTCTTATTTTAGAAGTCTGTCAATGTTCTCACCATTCATTCTGTTCACCTGCATTCTTGAAAAGCTGCATATCAAATAACATTCTGTTTTACAGCAGTGAAATTAGAGTCTGGGCTGGAGAGGAAACTTTCATGTTTGCAAACCTTCAACCCCAACAATTGCATGAAAGTACAAAGAATTTCTATTGAACGTGGAAGCAGGTGGCATTCTCAACATTTTAACACCCATTTTCCCATGGAGCATTGAAAAGTTAACTTGGGAGCTTGTCTTTGCTGTTGATGTTACTCATTCTTCAAAAGGAACTGATGAGTGAGTCACTAGGAAGAGGAAGTTAAACGCGAGCGTGTGTGTGTTTGCATGTCACAAAGGTGTGCTGGTAAGAGTCAGACCGCCGAGGGTGTGGGATTTTAAAGGGCAGCCTGAGAAAGGACTTGATTTAGAAATTGTGACTCAGCACTCCACACTCCTCAGTGTTTACAGATGTGCTTGAAGAGTTGATGGGCAACTCACAGTTGTGCAGACTCTGGATACATCCTCCAGCCCTGTATTTATTTCTGTAGGATGCATGCCTACCTGGAACCTACTTACAAAAGAAACTAGGCCAACCTGTCAATGGAAAGAGAGCAGGAGAGGTGGTGAGCCAAGGACCCTTGATCCCTCACCTGTTGGCTGTGCTCCTAGTGGAAAGTGGCCTCGATCCCCTGGCCCTTGATAGAGTTGTCATCCCTAAAAATCGGCATGGGGATGACAGCCTCAGAATTGCCGTGAGGATTAAAGCGATAAAGGGAAACAGTGCTGAGACTCAGGTGTGTCCCGTCACAGCTCAGTCTGTTTGCTCGCACCTCCCTCCTCTTACCTTCCCAAAGGGTTTGACAAGGAGGAAAAATTAAAACAGAGTGGAATATTTATTAAGTAAAGCTTGAGCTTGGAGCTTGGCTCTGCCACTTGATCTCTGAGTCACAGGAACAAGCTTATTAATCTCCTGGATACTCATTTTTTTCCATTGCTGACAGTAGAGATGAGACAAGATAACACAGAAGATTCTGGGTGCTTTGGAGGTGCCAAAGCAACACCCGTGAGGCAAAAACGTGCACAGCAACCCCACCAAAGGGGGAAAGAGGCACAGGTGGCCCAGTCACCCGGCCCAGGCGATGACTCAAATGGCTTATTAATGGGCTCTTTGCAAACATCACATTGAGTGGAAGGCCTGGGCATTTCACAAAGACAGACATGGGTCAAAATCCTGACCTTGTCTTTGTTGAACTTGATGCCAGATTCCTTGACTACTGAGTTTGGAAAGCAAATCCGAGTAAACGATATCAGTAGTGGCCCTGATGGTAGCTGCCATCTGTTGCATACCCAGTGCGTTACAGGGTTCTACTGGATGCATCCTGTGTACCTTCTCATATAATCCCCACAACTACCTGGTTTGTTAGCATTCTTAGCCACACCCTCCCATTTTGCAGCTGTGAGCATTAAGGCCCAGAAAAGTTAAGTCGGTTGTAGAAGATTAAAACAATACTAAGTAGTGAAGGGAGTTTAAACTCACATCTGCCAACTCCAGTGTCTTCCACTTCCCCTTCTCTCCATGTTTAGATTTTAATTGCAGAAGAAAAAGAAGAAAGACTTCTTTTTCTCCTGGAAAGAATTCCCATTTCCGCCTAGAACTAAGCTAAAATAGAAACATAACACATTGGCCTGTTGTAAGGTATTGAAGTTGCTCTTGTCACTGTCCAGTGAAATGTTGGTTAGCCCCATGGTTTGGAAATACCACAAGGCAGCTCCAGGATAGTTCTTTATGCCTTTTGATTTGTCAAACAGAAAAGGAAAGATGCTTAAATGTGTGGTTGCACAGTTAGAACTGGAGCAAAAGGGTGGCCAACACTCTTTTGAGACTGCAGCTTGCTCCTCATTGACCGCGTGTCAGTGGAGGCTGCTGGGGTCACTGAGTAGGATGCTGTAGAAAGGACAGATACATGGATGGAGCACAGGGCTGGAAGGCCAGCAGACTCGGCTGCCTCAATGCTAAAGCTCCCTCTGGCTTGTTGATACCAACCCAGTCAAGCCACCCATAGGGCTACTAAACCCAGCTGAGTACAGGTCAACTTTTAAAAGAAAAATGTGAGCATGGCCAGTTTATTATGTGATCTCTACCACTGGGCTATTTAAATAAAATAGTCTTTACTTTCCTTGTATCCTTTCCCATTTGTGCCATGGCAAATGTCCTTTCTCTGCTGGGCAGCAGAGCCCATCTTGGGTAGATCCCATCATATCCCAGAAAACTTTAGTAATTACAAGTCCAATCTAGTCCAGTTTAAAACTCCAATCTCATATAAGATTCAGATCTCTCCCTGCCCACATTGCTGCCCAGGTGTGGCTTAAGGAACCTGAAGTGGG
Organism: Rhinopithecus bieti; assembly: GCF_001698545.2. Lineage (NCBI taxonomy): Eukaryota > Metazoa > Chordata > Mammalia > Primates > Cercopithecidae > Rhinopithecus > Rhinopithecus bieti. The sequence goes on along the minus strand of NW_016828707.1, from coordinate 109,558 downwards.
GAGGGGGCTTCCCTGCTCTGTCATTTCTTTTCCCTCTGTCTGTCACCTTGAAATGTGAGTGTGGACGTCAGGGTCTGCCTCTGAAATACCCACCCCCAATTTCTACCTCTTCTGGGTTTCTTACATCTCTAATGTGTAAATCAAAGAGGGGAGAGATGGAAAGGAAATGGAAAGCACAACCCATGTTTGTCCTTTTGCTGTGGGATGACTGGATTTTGACATCCTCTACCTGGAGGTATCCCAGTAATAATCACAACAGCACATTCACCACTTGCTAGGTCTGCTTCTAAGGGCTTTGCTTTCAATAACTCACTAATCCTCACAACAACCTCATGAGTTAGGTCTACTATTATTCCTAATTATAAACGAGAGCACTCAGGTACAGAGAGGCACTGCAGTGTGCCCAAAGTCATATGGGTTGTAAACCCAGGTAGCCTTGGTGGGTGATGGCCTCATCTCTCATGAGTCATGAGTGAGTTCTTAGGAGGGCTGGCAGGTACTCCTCGACATGAGTATTCCAGAGTAGACCCTCCATCTTCCACCTTCCTGCAGTTCCTATCCTCTGAAAAGCACCCCAGAAATCCACTGCTGGTGTCCTCTTGCCTGGGGACACTGCAAGCCCAGCTAAGTGCTTTCATATGCTCCGCAGGAAGCTCATGCATCCTTGCCATGCCAGATGCTGGGGCAGAGGAGGGGTTGCCTTCCCAATCTCCTCTTCCTCTTCCCTACTGTGGCAAAGATGGCGACTGTCCTCCAGCAGCTGTCCTTCCCATGGTCTGTAGTATTAGAATTGTAGCTGGGCATGTGGACACCCAGCTGTCCACAATGCACCCCACACTCCCTGCCTCCCTTGCATTAGCTGTGATTGTGTGACTGGGTTCTAGCCAATGAGATGGAAGCAGAAACATGGCAAGGCAGCTTCCAAGAACTTTTTGAAGATCCGGCTGACACTTACTGTTTGCCTCTCCTCCCGCCCTTCTTCCATCTCGCTGCTTGGATTGGTGATATGAGTCCTGGAGTTTCATCCTAGTGGGTAGAGAACCATACCTTAAGGATGACAGAGTGAGCCTTGTTCCCCGAAAGATTTCACAGTGCCCAGCTGCTGGACCAGCTCCAAATCAGCTACCTCTAGATTTCTACATGAGAGGGACATAAACTTCTTCCTTTAGTTAAGCCACAATTATCTAGGAGTCAAAACTAATTCTTGCTTGTCTGTCTACATCTCATTTTCATTCTTTCTTCTGCTGCTTAGATCAGCGGAGGGCAGGCAGCAGGCTCACTGCCCAAGCAACCATGCAGCCAGGGGACAGAATACAACTCATCAGTTCTTACAGGCAGCTCTGATATCTACCTGTGGGACTCTTTAGCCCCTTCTTGGCTTCAGAAGGTGGGCGTCCTCATGGGCAGGGGAAGAAAAGGTATAGCTCCTTCTCCATGCTGGCACATTATGCCTGCTGGTTTCTGCTCTACCCTCATGGTCTTTGTATTAATACATGAGAGTTTGGGGTGAGGGATGAATGGTTGCCGGGAGTCAGACCAGTTGTGCCAAGATTTGATGCGTCCCTTCCTTGAGCCTGGTGGCCAATTCTTAGGCAACATGAAGATTTCAATTACGATCCTATTAGGTGCAGTTTCCAGATATGGGCCAAGATTAATCATCAAGGTAGCTATGAAAGAATACATTAAGCAGAATTATATGGAGCCATTCGCCAGGCTGCAAGGTCCTTACAGACATCTTGTTCACTGTGGTACTTCATTGCCAATTTGGTACTTACCACATTGGAGCTGCACCATATTTGTGAATGAATAAACAAAAGAATGAATGAATTCTTTAGAAACTCTTTGGAGAGAGGTAAATCCTAAAGAGTGACTAATGACATCAGTGGGTAAAGATGGTTGTGAAGAGACTGAGTCAGAGGTTTGTTTACACTTCTGTCGTGATGAAAAATCTTACTCAAGCAAACGGAAGCCCCAAATTCAAGCCCAGCCTTCAGTGTGTAAAAGAAGCTTCTGGGCTTGGATGCTTCCAAGAAGCAGGTGACACAGAGCAAAGTCAGTGTACTTCACTGCCACAGAACCTGAGTTGGAGCCCTGGTGTTGCTATGTACTGGCCATGAGACCTCAGATGAGGTTTTCACCTCATCTGTTAAAAAAGATTGTTTAAAAAAATTATTCTGACAGCTGGGCATGGTGGCTCACGCCTATAATCCCAGCACTCTGGGAGGCTGAGGTAGGTGGATTGCTTGAGGCCAGGAGTAATCCTATCTCTACAAAAAATAAAAATAAAAATAAATACAAAAATTAGCCGGAGGTGGTGGTGCATGCCTGTAGTCCAGCTACTCAGGAGGCTGAGGTGGATGGATCACTTGAGCCTAGGCGGTCGAGGCTACAGTAAGCCATAGTCATGCCACTGCACTCCAGCCTAGGTGACAAAGCAAGACACTATCTAAAATGTGTGTGTGTGTGTGTGTGTGTATATATATATATATATATA